>NC_080052.1:931388-958020 GCF_026212465.1 Amaranthus tricolor | reverse complement strand
ACTTAACATGTAATTTCTAGCATATGACTATGATTTTCAATTCTAACAACTTCAATACAATAATATATACCAAAAGTGTTGTGTGCATTCTTTCGTGCAAAACGAACCTAGTTTGAGCTCCTTATGCGCAAAAGTGCCAAAAACGCTTAAAAAACCCTTTAAATCACAACTTAACATGTAATTTCTAGCATATGACTAGCATTTTCAATTCAAACCACTTCAACACAATAATATATACCAAAAAGTGTTGTGTGCCAAGTTTCGTGCAAAACAAAACCAAGTTTGAGGTACTGTATGCGCAAAAGTGCCAAAAAACGCTTAAAAACCCTTAAAATCGCAATTTAACATGTAATTTCCAACATATGACTAGGATTTTCAATTCTAACCACTTGAACACAATAATATATCCAAAATAGTGTTGTGTGCCCAAGTTTCGTGCAAAACAAACCAAGTTTGAGGTACTGTATGCGCAAAAGTGCCAAAAACGCTTAAAAACCCTTAAAATCGCAATTTAACTTCTAATTTCAAGCATATGACTAGGATTTTCAATTCTAACAACATGAACATATTAATATATCCAAAATATTGTTGTGTGCCATGTTCGTGCAAAACAAACCAAGTTTGAGCTACTTTATGCGCAAAAGTGCCAAAAACGCTTAAAAACCCTTCAAAATCGCAACTTAACATGTAATTTCAAGCATATGACTTTGATTTTGAATTCTAACCACTTCAACACAATAACATATACCAAATAGTGTTTTGAGCCAAGTTTCGTGCAAAAAAAACATAGCTTGAGCTACATTATGCGCAAAAGTGTCAAAAACGCTTACAAACCCTCAAAATCGCAACTTAACATGTAAATTCTAGCATATGACAAGGATTTTAAATTCTAACCGTTCAACACAATAATATATACCAAATAGTGATGTGTGCCAAGTTTCGTGCAAAACAAACCAAGTTTGAACTACTTTATACGCAAAAGTGCCAAAAACGCTTAAAAACCCTTAAAATCGCACTTAACATGTAATTTCTAGCATATAACTAGGATTTTAAATTCTAAACACTTCCAACACAATAATATATACCAAATAGTGTTGTGTGCATGCTTTCGTGCAAAACGAACCTAGTGTGAGCTACTTTCTGCGCAAAAGTGCCAAAAACGCTTAAAAACCCTTAAAATCGCAACTTAACATGTAATTTCAAGCATATGACTAGCATTTTCAATTTGAACCACTTCAACACAATAATATATACCAAATAGTGTTGTGTGCCATGTTTCGTGCAAAACAAACAATGTTTGAGCTACTTTAAGCGCAAAAGTGCCAAAAACGATTAAAAACCCTTAAAATCGCGACATAACATGTAATTTCTAGCATATGACTATGATTTACAATTATAATCACTTCAATACAATAATATATACCAAATAGTGTTGTGTGCCAAGTTTCGTGCATAACAAACCAAGTTTAAGGTACTGTATGCGCAAAAGTGCCAAAAACGCTTAAAAACCCTTAAAATCGCAACTTAACATGTAATTTCTAGCATATGACTATGATTTTCAATTCTAACAACTTCAATACAATAATATATACCAAATAGTGTTGTGTGCATTCTTTCGTGCAAAACGAACCTAGTTTGAGCTACTTTATGCGCAAAAGTGCCAAAAACGCATAAAAACCCTTAAAATCACAACTTAACATGTAATTTCTAGCATATGACTAGCATTTTCAATTCAAACCACTTCAACACAATAATATATACCAAATAGTGTTGTGTGCCGAGTTTCGTGCAAAACAAACCAAGTTTGAGCTACTTTATGCGCAAAAGTTCCAAAAACGCTTAAAAACCCTTAAAATCGCAACTTAACATGTAATTTCTAGCATATGACTATGATTTACAATTCTAATCACTTCAATACAATAATATATACCAAATAGTGTTGTGTGCCAAGTTTCGTGCAAAACAAACCAAGTTTTAGGTACTGTATGCGCAAAAGTACCAAAAACGCTTAAAAACCCTTAAGATCAAAACTTAACATGTAATTTCTAGCATATGACTATAATTTTCAATTCTAACCACTTCAATACAATAATATATACCAAATAGTTTTATGTGCCAAGTTTCGTGCAAAACAAACCAAGTTTGAGGTACTATATGCGCAAAAGTGCCAAAAAACGCTTAAAAACCCTTAAAATCGCAATTTAACATGTAATTTCCAGCATATGACTAGGATTGTCGATTCTAACCACTTGAACACAATAATATATCCAAAATAGTGTTGTGTGCCAAGTTTCGTGCAAAACAAACCAAGTTTGAGGTACTGTATGCGCAAAATTGCAAAAAACGCTTAAAAACCCTTAAAATCGCAACTTAACATGTAATTTCAAGCATATGACTTTGATTTGAATTCTAAACACTTCAACACAATAATATATACCAAATAGTGTTGTGTGCCAAGTTTCGTGCAAAACAAACCAAGTTTGAGCTACTTTATGCGCAAAAGTGCCAAAAACGCTTAAAAACCCTTAACATCGCAACTTAACATGTAATTTCTAGCATATGACTATGATTTTCAATTCTAACCACTTCAATACATTAATATATACCAAATAGTATTAAGTTTCGTGCAAAACAAACCAAGTTTGAGGTACTGTATGCGCAAAAGTGCCAAGAACGCTTAAAAAACCCTTAAAATCGCAATTTAACTTCTAATTTCAAGCATGTGACTAGGATTTTCAATTCTAACCACATGAATATATTAATATATCCAAAATATTGTTGTGTGCCATGTTCGTAGCAAAACAAACCAAGTTTGAGCTACTTTTATGCGCAAAAGTGCCAAAAACGCTTAAAAAACCCTTCAAAATCGCAACTTAACATGTAATTTCAAGCATATGACTTTGATTTGAATTCTAACCACTTCAACACAATAACATATACCAAATAGTGTTTTGAGCCAAGTTTCGTGCAAAAAAAACATAGCTTGAGCTACATTATGCGCAAAAGTGTCAAAAACGCTTAAAAACCTTCAAAATCGCAACTTAACATGTAAATTCTAGCATATGACAGGGATTTTAAATTCTAACCCGTTCAACACAATAATATATACCAAATAGTGATGTGTGCCAAGTTTCGTGCAAAACAAACCAAGTTTGAACTACTTTATACGCAAAAGTGCCAAAAACGCTTAAAAACCCTTAAAATCGCAACTTAACATGTAATTTCTAGCATATAACTAGGATTTTAAATTCTAAACACTTCAACACAATAATATATACCAAATAGTGTTGTGTGCATACTTTCGTGCAAAACGAACCTAGTGTGAGCTACTTTATGCGCAAAAGTGCCAAAAACGCTTAAAAACCCTTAAAATCGCAACTTAACATGTAATTTCAAGCATATGACTAGCATTTTCAATTTGAACCACTTCAACACAATAATATATACCAAATAGTGTTGTGTGCCAAGTTTCGTGCAAAACAAACAATGTTTGAGCTACTTTAAGCGCAAAAGTGCCAAAAACGCTTAAAAAACCCTTAAAATCGCGACATAACATGTAATTTCTAGCATATGACTATGATTTACAATTATAATCACTTCAATACAATAATATATACCAAATAGTGTTGTGTGCCAAGTTTCGTGCATAACAAACCAAGTTTAAGTTACTGTATGCGCAAAAGTGCCAAAAACGCTTAAAAACCCTTAAAATCGCAACTTAACATGTAATTTCTAGCATATGACTATGATTTTCAATTCTAACAACTTCAATACAATAATATATACCAAATAGTGTTGTGTGCATTCTTTCGTGCAAAACGAACCTAGTTTGAGCTACTTTATGCGCAAAGTGCCAAAAACGCTTAAAAACCCTTTAAATCACAACTTAACATGTAATTTCTAGCATATGACTAGCATTTTCATTCATCAAACCACTTCAACACAATAATATATACCAAAAAGTGTTGTGTGCCAAGTTTCGTGCAAAACAAACCAAGTTTGAGCTACTTTATGCGCAAAAGTTCCAAAAACGCTTAAAAACCCTTAAAATCGCAACTTAACATGTAATTTCTAGCATATGACTATGATTTACAATTCTAATCACTTCAATACAATAATATATACCAAATAGTGTTGTGTGCCAAGTTTCGTGCAAAACAAACCAAGTTTTAGGTACTGTATGCGCAAAAGTACCAAAAACGCTTAAAAACCCTTAAGATCAAAACTTAACATGTAATTTCTAGCATATGACTATAATTTTCAATTCTAACCACTTCAATACAATAATATATACCAAATAGTTTTTATGTGCCAAGTTTCGTGCAAACAAACCAAGTTTGAGGTACTATATGCGCAAAAGTGCCAAAAACGCTTAAAAAACCCTTAAAATCGCAATTTAACATGTAATTTCCAGCATATGACTAGGATTGTCGATTCTAACCACTTGAACACAATAATATATCCAAAATAGTGTTGTGTGCCAAGTTTCGTGCAAAACAAACCAAGTTTGAGGTACTGTATGCGCAAAAGTGCAAAAAACGCTTAAAAACCCTTAAAATCGCAACTTAACATGTAATTTCAAGCATATGACTTTGATTTTGAATTCTAAACACTTCAACACAATAATATATACCAAATAGTGTTGTGTGCCAAGTTTCGTGCAAAACAAACCAAGTTTGAGCTACTTTATGCGCAAAAGTGCCAAAAACGCTTAAAAACCCTTAACATCGCAACTTAACATGTAATTTCTAGCATATGACTATGATTTTCAATTCTAACCACTTCAATACATTAATATATACCAAATAGTATTAAGTTTCGTGCAAAACAAACCAAGTTTGAGGTACTGTATGCGCAAAAGTGCCAAGAACGCTTAAAAACCCTTAAAATCGCAATTTAACTTCTAATTTCAAGCATGTGACTAGGATTTTCAATTCTAACCACATGAATATATTAATATATCCAAAATATTGTTGTGTGCCATGTTCGTGCAAACAAACCAAGTTTGAGCTACTTTTATGCGCAAAAGTGCCAAAAACGCTTAAAAACCCTTCAAAATCGCAACTTAACATGTAATTTCAAGCATATGACTTTGATTTTGAATTCTAACCACTTCAACACAATAACATATACCAAATAGTGTTTTGAGCCAAGTTTCGTGCAAAAAAAACATAGCTTGAGCTACATTATGAGCAAAAGTGTCAAAAACGCTTAAAAACCCTCAAAATCGCAACTTAACATGTAAATTCTAGCATATGACAGGGATTTTAAATTCTAACCCGTTCAACACAATAATATATACCAAATAGTGATGTGTGCCAAGTTTCGTGCAAAACAAACCAAGTTTGAACTACTTTATACGCAAAAGTGCCAAAAACGCTTAAAAACCCTTAAAATCGCAACTTAACATGTAATTTCTAGCATATAACTAGGATTTTAAATTCTAAACACTTCAACACAATAATATATACCAAATAGTGTTGTGTGCATACTTTCGTGCAAAACGAACCTAGTGTGAGCTACTTTATGCGCAACAAGTGCCAAAAAACGCTTAAAAACCCTTAAAATCGCAACTTAACATGTAATTTCAAGCATATGACTAGCATTTTCAATTTGAACCACTTCAACACAATAATATATACCAAATAGTGTTGTGTGCCAAGTTCGTGCAAAACAAACAATGTTTGAGCTACTTTAAGCGCAAAAGTGCCAAAAACGCTTAAAAACCCTTAAAATCGCGACATAACATGTAATTTCTAGCATATGACTATGATTTACAATTATAATCACTTCAATACAATAATATATACCAAATAGTGTTGTGTGCCAAGTTTCGTGCATAACAAACCAAGTTTAAGTTACTGTATGCGCAAAAGTGCCAAAAACGCTTAAAAACCCTTAAAATCGCAACTTAACATGTAATTTCTAGCATATGACTATGATTTCAATTCTAACAACTTCAATACAATAATATATACCAAATAGTGTTGTGTGCATTCTTTCGTGCAAAACGAACCTAGTTTGAGCTACTTTATGCGCAAAAGTGCCAAAAACGCTTAAAAACCCTTTAAATCACAACTTAACATGTAATTTCTAGCATATGACTAGCATTTTCAATTCAAACCACTTCAACACAATAATATATACCAAAAAGTGTTGTGTGCCAAGTTTCGTGCAAAACAAACCAAGTTTGAGCTACTTTATGCGCAAAAGTTCCAAAAACGCTTAAAAACCCTTAAAATCGCAACTTAACATGTAATTTCTAGCATATGACTATGATTTACAATTCTAATCACTTCAATACAATAATATATACCAAATAGTGTTGTGTGCCAAGTTTCGTGCAAAACAAACGAAGTTTTAGGTACTGTATGCGCAAAAGTACCAAAAACGCTTAAAAACCCTTAAAATCAAAACTTAACATGTAATTTCTAGCATATGACTATAATTTTCAATTCTAACCACTTCAATACAATAATATATACCAAATAGTTTTATGTGCCAAGTTTCGTGCAAAACAAACCAAGTTTGAGGTACTGTATGCGCAAAAGTGCCAAAAACGCTTAAAAACCCTTAAAATCGCAACTTAACATGTAATTTCTAGCATATAACTAGGATTTTAAATTCTAAACACTTCAACACAATAATATATACCAAATAGTGTTGTGTGCATACTTTCGTGCAAACGAACCTAGTGTGAGCTACTTTATGCGCAAAAGTGCCAAAAACGCTTAAAAACCCTTAAAATCGCAACTTAACATGTAATTTCAAGCATATGACTAGCATTTTCAATTTGAACCACTTCAACACAATAATATATACCAAATAGTGTTGTGTGCCAAGTTTCGTGCAAAACAAACAATGTTTGAGCTACTTTAAGCGCAAAAGTGCCAAAAACGCTTAAAAACCCTTAAAATCGCGACATAACATGTAATTTCTAGCATATGACTATGATTTACAATTATAATCACTTCAATACAATAATATATACCAAATAGTGTTGTGTGCCAAGTTTCGTGCATAACAAACCAAGTTTAAGTTACTGTATGCGCAAAGTGCCAAAAACGCTTAAAAACCCTTAAAATCGCAACTTAACATGTAATTTCTAGCATATGACTATGATTTTCAATTCTAACAACTTCAATACAATAATATATACCAATAGTGTTGTGTGCATTCTTTCGTGCAAAACGAACCTAGTTTGAGCTACTTTATGCGCAAAAGTGCCAAAAACGCTTAAAAACCCTTTAAATCACAACTTAACATGTAATTTTCTAGCATATGACTAGCATTTTCAATTCAAACCACTTCAACACAATAATATATACCAAAAAGTGTTGTGTGCCAAGTTTCGTGCAAAACAAACCAAGTTTGAGCTACTTTATGCGCAAAAGTTCCAAAAACGCTTAAAAACCCTTAAAATCGCAACTTAACATGTAATTTCTAGCATATGACTATGATTTACAATTCTAATCACTTCAATACAATAATATATACCAAATAGTGTTGTGTGCCAAGTTTCGTGCAAAACAAACGAAGTTTTAGGTACTGTATGCGCAAAAGTACCAAAAACGCTTAAAAAACCCTTAAAATCAAAACTTAACATGTAATTTCTAGCATATGACTATAATTTTCAATTCTAACCACTTCAATACAATAATATATACCAAATAGTTTTATGTGCCAAGTTTCGTGCAAAACAAACCAAGTTTGAGGTACTGTATGCGCAAAAGTGCCAAAAACGCTTAAAAAACTCTTAAAATCGCAATTTAACATGTAATTTCCAACATATGACTAGGATTTTCAATTCTAACCACTTGAACACAATAATATATCCAAAATAGTGTTGTGTGCCAAGTTTCGTGCAAAACAAACCAAGTTTGAGGTATTGTATGCGCAAAAGTGCCAAAAACGCTTAAAAACCTTTAAAATCGCAACTTAACATGTAATTTCAGCATATGACTTTGATTTTTAATTCTAAACACTTCAACACAATAATATATACCAAATAGTGTTGTGTGCCAAGTTTCGTGCAAAACAAACCAAGTTTGAGCTACTTTATGCGCAAAACTGCCAAAAACGCTTAAAAACCCTTAAAATCGCAACTTAACATGTAATTTCAAGCATATGACTTTGATTTTGAATTCTAAACACTTCAACACAATAATATATACCAAATAGTGTTGTGTGCCAAGTTTCGTGCAAAACAAACCAAGTTTGAGCTACTTTATGCGCAAAAGTGCCAAAAAACGCTTAAAAACCCTTAACATCGCAACTTAACAGGTAATTTCTAGCATATGACTATGATTTTCAATTCTAACCACTTCAATACATTAATATATACCAAATAGTATTAAGTTTCGTGCAAAACAAACCAAGTTTGAGGTACTGTATGCGCAAAAGTGCCAAGAACGCTTAAAAACCCTTAAAATCGCAATTTAACTTCTAATTTCAAGCATGGGACTAGGATTTTCAATTCTAACCACATGAATATATTAATATATCCAAAATATTGTTGTGTGCCATGTTCGTGCAAAACAAACCAAGTTTGAGCTACTTTTATGCGCAAAAGTGCCAAAAACGCTTAAAAACCCTTCAAAATCGCAACTTAACATGTAATTTCAAGCATATGACTTTGATTTTTGATTCTAACCACTTCAACACAATAACATATACCAAATAGTGTTTTGAGCCAAGTTTCGTGCAAAAAAAACATAGCTTGAGCTACATTATGCGCAAAAGTGTCAAAAACGCTTAAAAACCCTCAAAATCGCAACTTAACATGTAAATTCTAGCATATGACAAGGATTTTAAATTCTAACCCGTTCAACACAATAATATATACCAAATAGTGATGTGTGCCAAGTTTCGTGCAAAACAAAACCAAGTTTGAACTACTTTATACGCAAAAGTGCCAAAAACGCTTAAAAAACCCTTAAAATCGCAACTTAACATGTAATTTCTAGCATATAACTAGGATTTTAAATTCTAAACACTTCAACACAATAATATATACCAAATAGTGTTGTGTGCATGCTTTCGTGCAAAACGAACCTAGTGTGAGCTACTTTATGCGCAAAAGTGCCAAAAACGCTTAAAAACCCTTAAAATCGCAACTTAACATGTAATTTCAAGCATATGACTAGCATTTTCAATTTGAACCACTTCAACACAATAATATATACCAAATAGTGTTGTGTGCCAAGTTCGTGCAAAACAAACAATGTTTGAGCTACTTTAAGCGCAAAAGTGCCAAAAACGCTTAAAAAACCCTTAAAATCGCGACATAACATGTAATTTCTAGCATATGACTATGATTTACAATTATAATCACTTCAATACAATAATATATACCAAATAGTGTTGTGTGCCAAGTTTCGTGCATAACAAACCAAGTTTAAGGTACTGTATGCGCAAAAGTGCCAAAAACGCTTAAAAACCCTTAAAATCGCAACTTAACATGTAATTTCTAGCATATGACTATGATTTTCAATTATAACAACTTCAATACAATAATATATACCAAATAGTGTTGTGTGCATTCTTTCGTGCAAAACGAACCTAGTTTGAGCTACTTTATGCGCAAAAGTGCCAAAAACGCTTAAAAATCCTTTAAATCACAACTTAACATGTAATTTCTAGCATATGACTAGCATTTTCAATTCAAACCACTTCAACACAATAATATATACCAAATAGTGTTGTGTGCCAAGTTTCGTGCAAAACAAACCAAGTTTGAGCTACTTTATGCGCAAAAGTTCCAAAAACGCTTAAAAACCCTTAAAATCGCAACTTAACATGTAATTTCTAGCATATGACTATGATTTACAATTCTAATCACTTCAATACAATAATATATACCAAATAGTGTTGTGTGCCAAGTTTCGTGCAAAACAAACCAAGTTTTAGGTACTGTATGCACAAAAGTACCAAAAACGCTTAAAAACCCTTAAAATCAAAACTTAACATGTAATTTCTAGCATATGACTATAATTTTCAATTCTAACCACTTCAATACAATAATATATACCAAATAGTTTTATGTGCCAAGTTTCGTGCAAAAACAAACCAAGTTTGAGGTACTGTATGCGCAAAAGTGCCAAAAACGCTTAAAAAACTCTTAAAATCGCAATTTAACATGTAATTTCCAACATATGACTAGGATTTTCAATTCTAACCACTTGAACACAATAATATATCCAAAATAGTGTTGTGTGCCAAGTTTCGTGCAAAACAAACCAAGTTTGAGGTATTGTATGCGCAAAAGTGCCAAAAACGCTTAAAAACCTTTAAAATCGCAACTTAACATGTAATTTCAAGCATATGACTTTGATTTTTAATTCTAAACACTTCAACACAATAATATATACCAAATAGTGTTGTGTGCCAAGTTTCGTGCAAAACAAACCAAGTTTGAGCTACTTTATGCGCAAAACTGCCAAAAACGCTTAAAAACCCTTAAAATCGCAACTTAACATGTAATTTCAAGCATATGACTTTGATTTTGAATTCTAAACACTTCAACACAATAATATATACCAAATAGTGTTGTGTGCCAAGTTTCGTGCAAAACAAACCAAGTTTGAGCTACTTTATGCGCAAAAGTGCCAAAAACGCTTAAAAACCCTTAACATCGCAACTTAACAGGTAATTTCTAGCATATGACTATGATTTTCAATTCTAACCACTTCAATACATTAATATATACCAAATAGTATTAAGTTTCGTGCAAAACAAACCAAGTTTGAGGTACTGTATGCGCAAAAGTGCCAAGAACGCTTAAAAACCCTTAAAATCGCAATTTAACTTCTAATTTCAAGCATGGGACTAGGATTTTCAATTCTAACCACATGAATATATTAATATATCCAAAATATTGTTGTGTGCCATGTTCGTGCAAAACAAACCAAGTTTGAGCTACTTTTATGCGCAAAAGTGCCAAAAACGCTTAAAAACCCTTCAAAATCGCAACTTAACATGTAATTTCAAGCATATGACTTTGATTTTTGATTCTAACCACTTCAACACAATAACATATACCAAATAGTGTTTTGAGCCAAGTTTCGTGCAAAAAAAACATAGCTTGAGCTACATTATGCGCAAAAGTGTCAAAAACGCTTAAAAACCCTCAAAATCGCAACTTAACATGTAAATTCTAGCATATGACAAGGATTTTAAATTCTAACCCGTTCAACACAATAATATATACCAAATAGTGATGTGTGCCAAGTTTCGTGCAAAACAAACCAAGTTTGAACTACTTTATACGCAAAAGTGCCAAAAACGCTTAAAAACCCTTAAAATCGCAACTTAACATGTAATTTCTAGCATATAACTAGGATTTTAAATTCTAAACACTTCAACACAATAATATATACCAAATAGTGTTGTGTGCATGCTTTCGTGCAAAACGAACCTAGTGTGAGCTACTTTATGCGCAAAAGTGCCAAAAACGCTTAAAAACCCTTAAAATCGCAACTTAACATGTAATTTCAAGCATATGACTAGCATTTTCAATTTGAACCACTTCAACACAATAATATATACCAAATAGTGTTGTGTGCCAAGTTTCGTGCAAAACAAACAATGTTTGAGCTACTTTAAGCGCAAAAGTGCCAAAAACGCTTAAAAACCCTTAAAATCGCGACATAACATGTAATTTCTAGCATATGACTATGATTTACAATTATAATCACTTCAATACAATAATATATACCAAATAGTGTTGTGTGCCAAGTTTCGTGCATAACAAACCAAGTTTAAGGTACTGTATGCGCAAAAGTGCCAAAAACGCTTAAAAACCCTTAAAATCGCAACTTAACATGTAATTTCTAGCATATGACTATGATTTTCAATTATAACAACTTCAATACAATAATATATACCAAATAGTGTTGTGTGCATTCTTTCGTGCAAAACGAACCTAGTTTGAGCTACTTTATGCGCAAAAGTGCCAAAAACGCTTAAAAAATCCTTTAAATCACAACTTAACATGTAATTTCTAGCATATGACTAGCATTTTCAATTCAAACCACTTCAACACAATAATATATACCAAATAGTGTTGTGTGCCAAGTTTCGTGCAAAACAAACCAAGTTTGAGCTACTTTATGCGCAAAAGTTCCAAAAACGCTTAAAAACCCTTAAAATCGCAACTTAACATGTAATTTCTAGCATATGACTATGATTTACAATTCTAATCACTTCAATACAATAATATATACCAAATAGTGTTGTGTGCCAAGTTTCGTGCAAAACAAACCAAGTTTTAGGTACTGTATGCGCAAAAGTACCAAAAACGCTTAAAAACCCTTAAAATCAAAACTTAACATGTAATTTCTAGCATATGACTATAATTTTCAATTCTAACCACTTCAATACAATAATATATACCAAATAGTTTTATGTGCCAAGTTTCGTGCAAAACAAACCAAGTTTGAGGTACTGTATGCGCAAAAGTGCCAAAAACGCTTAAAAACTCTTAAAATCGCAATTTAACATGTAATTTCCAACATATGACTAGGATTTTCAATTCTAACCACTTGAACACAATAATATATCCAAAATAGTGTTGTGTGCCAAGTTTCGTGCAAAACAAACCAAGTTTGAGGTACTGTATGCGCAAAAGTGCCAAAAACGCTTAAAAACCTTTAAAATCGCAACTTAACATGTAATTTCAAGCATATGACTTTGATTTTGAATTCTAAACACTTCAACACAATAATATATACCAAATAGTGTTGTGTGCCAAGTTTCGTGCAAAACAAACCAAGTTTGAGCTACTTTATGCGCAAAACTGCCAAAAACGCTTAAAAACCCTTAACATCGCAACTTAACATGTAATTTCTAGCATATGACTATGATATTCAATTCTAACCACTTCAATACATTAATATATACCAAATAGTATTAAGTTTCGTGCAAAACAAACCAAGTTTGAGGTACTGTATGCGCAAAAGTGCCATGAACGCTTAAAAACCCTTAAAATCGCAATTTAACTTCTAATTTCAAGCATGTGACTAGGATTTTCAATTCTAACCACATGAATATATTAATATATCCAAAATATTGTTGTGTGCCATGTTCGTGCAAAACAAACCAAGTTTGAGCTACTTTTATGCGCAAAAGTGCCAAAAACGCTTAAAAACCCTTCAAAATCGCAACTTAACATGTAATTTCAAGCATATGACTTTGATTTTGAATTCTAACCACTTCAACACAATAACATATACCAAATAGTGTTTTGAGCCAAGTTTCGTGCAAAAAAAACTTAGCTTGAGCTACATTATGCGCAAAAGTGTCAAAAACGCTTAAAAACCCTCAAAATCGCAACTTAACATGTAAATTCTAGCATATGACAGGGATTTTAAATTCTAACCCGTTCAACACAATAATATATACCAAATAGTGATGTGTGCCAAGTTTCGTGCAAAACAAACCAAGTTTGAACTACTTTATACGCAAAAGTGCCAAAAACGCTTAAAAACCCTTAAAATCGCAACTTAACATGTAATTTCTAGCATATAACTAGGATTTTAAATTCTAAACACTTCAACACAATAATATATACCAAATAGTGTTGTGTGCATGCTTTCGTGCAAAACGAACCTAGTGTGAGCTACTTTATGCGCAAAAGTGCCAAAAACGCTTAAAAACCCTTAAAATCGCAACTTAACATGTAATTTCAAGCATATGACTAGCATTTTCAATTTGAACCACTTCAACACAATAATATATACCAAATAGTGTTGTGTGCCAAGTTTCGTGCAAAACAAACAATGTTTGAGCTACTTTAAGCGCAAAAGTGCCAAAAACGCTTAAAAACCCTTAAAATCGCGACATAACATGTAATTTCTAGCATATGACTATGATTTACAATTATAATCACTTCAATACAATAATATATACCAAATAGTGTTGTGTGCCAAGTTTCGTGCATAACAAACCAAGTTTAAGGTACTGTATGCGCAAAAGTGCCAAAAACGCTTAAAAACCCTTAAAATCGCAACTTAACATGTAATTTCTAGCATATGACTATGATTTTCAATTCTAACAACTTCAATACAATAATATATACCAAATAGTGTTGTGTGCATTCTTTCGTGCAAAACGAACCTAGTTTGAGCTACTTTATGCGCAAAAGTGCCAAAAACGCTTAAAAACGCTTAAAAACCCTTTAAATCACAACTTAACATGTAATTTCTAGCATATGACTAGCATTTTCAATTCAAACCACTTCAACACAATAATATATACCAAATAGTGTTGTGTGCCAAGTTTCGTGCAAAACAAACCAAGTTTGAGCTACTTTATGCGCAAAAGTTCCAAAAACGCTTAAAAACCCTTAAAATCGCAACTTAACATGTAATTTCTAGCATATGACTATGATTTACAATTCTAATCACTTCAATACAATAATATATACCAAATAGTGTTGTGTGCCAAGTTTCGTGCAAAACAAACCAAGTTTTAGGTACTGTATGCGCAAAAGTACCAAAAACGCTTAAAAACCCTTAAAATCAAAACTTAACATGTAATTTCTAGCATATGACTATAATTTTCAATTCTAACCACTTCAATACAATAATATATACCAAATAGTTTTATGTGCCAAGTTTCGTGCAAAACAAACCAAGTTTGAGGTACTGTATGCGCAAAAGTGCCAAAAACGCTTAAAAACTCTTAAAATCGCAATTTAACATGTAATTTCCAACATATGACTAGGATTTTCAATTCTAACCACTTGAACACAATAATATATCCAAAATAGTGTTGTGTGCCAAGTTTCGTGCAAAACAAACCAAGTTTGAGGTACTGTATGCACAAAAGTGCCAAAAACGCTTAAAAACCCTTAAAATCGCAACTTAACATGTAATTTCAAGCATATGACTTTGATTTTGAATTCTAAACACTTCAACACAATAATATATACCAAATAGTGTTGTGTGCCAAGTTTCGTGCAAAACAAACCAAGTTTGAGCTACTTTATGCGCAAAAGTGCCAAAAACGCTTAAAAACCCTTAACATCGCAACTTAACATGTAATTTCTAGCATATGACTATGATTTTCAATTCTAACCACTTCAATATATTAATATATACCAAATAGTATTAAGTTTCGTGCAAAACAAACCAAGTTTGAGGTACTGTATGCGCAAAAGTGCCAAGAACGCTTAAAAACCCTTAAAATCGCAATTTAACTTCTAATTTCAAGCATGTGACTAGGATTTTCAATTCTAACCACATGAATATATTAATATATCCAAAATATTGTTGTGTGCCATGTTCGTGCAAAACAAACCAAGTTTGAGCTACTTTTATGCGCAAAAGTGCCAAAAACGCTTACAAACCCTTCAAAATCGCAACTTAACATGTAATTTCAAGCATATGACTTTGATTTTGAATTCTAACCACTTCAACACAATAACATATACCAAATAGTGTTTTGAGCCAAGTTTCGTGCAAAAAAAACTTAGCTTGAGCTACATTATGCGCAAAAGTGTCAAAAACGCTTAAAAACCCTCAAAATCGCAACTTAACATGTAAATTCTAGCATATGACAAGGATTTTAAATTCTAACCCGTTCAACACAATAATATATACCAAATAGTGATGTGTGCCAAGTTTCGTGCAAAACAAACCAAGTTTGAACTACTTTATACGCAAAAGTGCCAAAAACGCTTAAAAACCCTTAAAATCGCAACTTAACATGTAATTTCTAGCATATAACTAGGATTTTAAATTCTAAACACTTCAACACAATAATATATACCAAATAGTGTTGTGTGCATGATTTCGTGCAAAACGAACCTAGTGTGAGCTACTTTATGCGCAAAAGTGCCAAAAACGCTTAAAAACCCTTAAAATCGCAACTTAACATGTAATTTCAAGCATATGACTAGCATTTTCAATTTGAACCACTTCAACACAATAATATATACCAAATAGTGTTGTGTGCCAAGTTTCGTGCAAAACAAACAATGTTTGAGCTACTTTAAGCGCAAAAGTGCCAAAAACGCTTAAAAACCCTTAAAATCGCGACATAACATGTAATTTCTAGCATATGACTATGATTTACAATTATAATCACTTCAATACAATAATATATACCAAATAGTGTTGTGTGCCAAGTTTCGTGCATAACAAACCAAGTTTAAGGTACTGTATGCGCAAAAGTGCCAAAAACGCTTAAAAACCCTTAAAATCGCAACTTAACATGTAATTTCTAGCATATGACTATGATTTTCAATTATAACAACTTCAATACAATAATATATACCAAATAGTGTTGTGTGCATTCTTTCGTGCAAAACGAACCTAGTTTGAGCTACTTTATGCGCAAAAGTGCCAAAAACGCTTAAAAACCCTTTAAATCACAACTTAACATGTAATTTCTAGCATATGACTAGCATTTTCGATTCAAACCACTTCAACACAATAATATATACCAAATAGTGTTGTGTGCCAAGTTTCGTGCAAAACAAACCAAGTTTGAGCTACTTTATGCGCAAAAGTTCCAAAAACGCTTAAAAACCCTTAAAATCGCAACTTAACATGTAATTTCTAGCATATGACTATGATTTACAATTCTAATCACTTCAATACAATAATATATACCAAATAGTGTTGTGTGCCAAGTTTCGTGCAAAACAAACCAAGTTTTAGGTACTGTATGCGCAAAAGTACCAAAAACGCTTAAAAACCCTTAAAATCAAAACTTAACATGTAATTTCTAGCATATGACTATAATTTTCAATTCTAACCACTTCAATACAATAATATATACCAAATAGTTTTATGTGCCAAGTTTCGTGCAAAACAAACCAAGTTTGAGGTACTGTATGCGCAAAAGTGCCAAAAACGCTTAAAAACTCTTAAAATCGCAATTTAACATGTAATTTCCAACATATGACTAGGATTTTCAATTCTAACCACTTGAACACAATAATATATCCAAAATAGTGTTGTGTGCCAAGTTTCGTGCAAAACAAACCAAGTTTGAGGTACTGTATGCGCAAAAGTGCCAAAAACGCTTAAAAACCTTTAAAATCGCAACTTAACATGTAATTTCAAGCATATGACTTTGATTTTGAATTCTAAACACTTCAACACAATAATATATACCAAATAGTGTTGTGTGCCAAGTTTCGTGCAAAACAAACCAAGTTTGAGCTACTTGATGCGCAAAAGTGCCAAAAACGCTTAAAAACCCCTTAACATCGCAACTTAACATGTAATTTCTAGCATATGACTATGATTTTCAATTCTAACCACTTCAATATATTAATATATACCAAATAGTATTAAGTTTCGTGCAAAACAAACCAAGTTTGAGGTACTGTATGCGCAAAAGTGCCAAGAACGCTTAAAAACCCTTAAAATCGCAATTTAACTTCTAATTTCAAGCATGTGACTAGGATTTTCAATTCTAACCACATGAATATATTAATATATCCAAAATATTGTTGTGTGCCATGTTCGTGCAAAACAAACCAAGTTTGAGCTACTTTTATGCGCAAAAGTGCCAAAAACGCTTACAAACCCTTCAAAATCGCAACTTAACATGTAATTTCAAGCATATGACTTTGATTTTGAATTCTAAACACTTCAACACAATAATATATACCAAATAGTGTTGTGTGCCAAGTTTCGTGCAAAACAAACCAAGTTTGAGCTACTTGATGCGCAAAAGTGCCAAAAACGCTTAAAAACCCTTAACATCGCAACTTAACATGTAATTTCTAGCATATGACTATGATTTTCAATTCTAACCACTTCAATATATTAATATATACCAAATAGTATTAAGTTTCGTGCAAAACAAACCAAGTTTGAGGTACTGTATGCGCAAAAGTGCCAAGAACGCTTAAAAACCCTTAAAATCGCAATTTAACTTCTAATTTCAAGCATGTGACTAGGATTTTCAATTCTAACCACATGAATATATTAATATATCCAAAATATTGTTGTGTGCCATGTTCGTGCAAAACAAACCAAGTTTGAGCTACTTTTATGCGCAAAAGTGCCAAAAAACGCTTACAAACCCTTCAAAATCGCAACTTAACATGTAATTTCAAGCATATGACTTTGATTTTGAATTCTAAACACTTCAACACAATAATATATACCAAATAGTGTTGTGTGCCAAGTTTCGTGCAAAACAAACCAAGTTTGAGCTACTTTATGCGCAAAAGTGCCAAAAACGCTTAAAAACCCTTAACATCGCAACTTAACATGTAATTTCTAGCATATGACTATGATTTTCAATTCTAACCACTTCAATATATTAATATATACCAAATAGTATTAAGTTTCGTGCAAAACAAACCAAGTTTGAGGTACTGTATGCGCAAAAGTGCCAAGAACGCTTAAAAACCCTTAAAATCGCAATTTAACTTCTAATTTCAAGCATGTGACTAGGATTTTCAATTCTAACCACATGAATATATTAATATATCCAAAATATTGTTGTGTGCCATGTTCGTGCAAAACAAACCAAGTTTGAGCTACTTTTATGCGCAAAAGTGCCAAAAACGCTTACAAACCCTTCAAAATCGCAACTTAACATGTAATTTCAAGCATATGACTTTGATTTTGAATTCTAACCACTTCAACACAATAACATATACCAAATAGTGTTTTGAGCCAAGTTTCGTGCAAAAAAAACTTAGCTTGAGCTACATTATGCGCAAAAGTGTCAAAAACGCTTAAAAACCCTCAAAATCGCAACTTAACATGTAAATTCTAGCATATGACAAGGATTTTAAATTCTAACCCGTTCAACACAATAATATATACCAAATAGTGATGTGTGCCAAGTTTCGTGCAAAACAAACCAAGTTTGAACTACTTTATACGCAAAAGTGCCAAAAACGCTTAAAAACCCTTAAAATCGCAACTTAACATGTAATTTCTAGCATATAACTAGGATTTTAAATTCTAAACACTTCAACACAATAATATATACCAAATAGTGTTGTGTGCATGATTTCGTGCAAAACGAACCTAGTGTGAGCTACTTTATGCGCAAAAGTGCCAAAAACGCTTAAAAACCCTTAAAATCGCAACTTAACATGTAATTTCAAGCATATGACTAGCATTTTCAATTTGAACCACTTCAACACAATAATATATACCAAATAGTGTTGTGTGCCAAGTTTCGTGCAAAACAAACAATGTTTGAGCTACTTTAAGCGCAAAAGTGCCAAAAACGCTTAAAAACCCTTAAAATCGCGACATAACATGTAATTTCTAGCATATGACTATGATTTACAATTATAATCACTTCAATACAATAATATATACCAAATAGTGTTGTGTGCCAAGTTTCGTGCATAACAAACCAAGTTTAAGGTACTGTATGCGCAAAAGTGCCAAAAACGCTTAAAAACCCTTAAAATCGCAACTTAACATGTAATTTCTAGCATATGACTATGATTTTCAATTATAACAACTTCAATACAATAATATATACCAAATAGTGTTGTGTGCATTCTTTCGTGCAAAACGAACCTAGTTTGAGCTACTTTATGCGCAAAAGTGCCAAAAACGCTTAAAAACCCTTTAAATCACAACTTAACATGTAATTTCTAGCATATGACTAGCATTTTCGATTCAAACCACTTCAACACAATAATATATACCAAATAGTGTTGTGTGCCAAGTTTCGTGCAAAACAAACCAAGTTTGAGCTACTTTATGCGCAAAAGTTCCAAAAAACGCTTAAAAACCCTTAAAATCGCAACTTAACATGTAATTTCTAGCATATGACTATGATTTACAATTCTAATCACTTCAATACAATAATATATACCAAATAGTGTTGTGTGCCAAGTTTCGTGCAAAACAAACCAAGTTTTAGGTACTGTATGCGCAAAAGTACCAAAAACGCTTAAAAAACCCTTAAAATCAAAACTTAACATGTAATTTCTAGCATATGACTATAATTTTCAATTCTAACCACTTCAATACAATAATATATACCAAATAGTTTTATGTGCCAAGTTTCGTGCAAAACAAACCAAGTTTGAGGTACTGTATGCGCAAAAGTGCCAAAAACGCTTAAAAACTCTTAAAATCGCAATTTAACATGTAATTTCCAACATATGACTAGGATTTTCAATTCTAACCACTTGAACACAATAATATATCCAAAATAGTGTTGTGTGCCAAGTTTCGTGCAAAACAAACCAAGTTTGAGGTACTGTATGCGCAAAAGTGCCAAAAACGCTTAAAAACCTTTAAAATCGCAACTTAACATGTAATTTCAAGCATATGACTTTGATTTTGAATTCTAAACACTTCAACACAATAATATATACCAAATAGTGTTGTGTGCCAAGTTTCGTGCAAAACAAACCAAGTTTGAGCTACTTGATGCGCAAAAGTGCCAAAAACGCTTAAAAACCCTTAACATCGCAACTTAACATGTAATTTCTAGCATATGACTATGATTTTCAATTCTAACCACTTCAATATATTAATATATACCAAATAGTATTAAGTTTCGTGCAAAACAAACCAAGTTTGAGGTACTGTATGCGCAAAAGTGCCAAGAACGCTTAAAAACCCTTAAAATCGCAATTTAACTTCTAATTTCAAGCATGTGACTAGGATTTTCAATTCTAACCACATGAATATATTAATATATCCAAAATATTGTTGTGTGCCATGTTCGTGCAAAACAAACCAAGTTTGAGCTACTTTTATGCGCAAAAGTGCCAAAAACGCTTACAAACCCTTCAAAATCGCAACTTAACATGTAATTTCAAGCATATGACTTTGATTTTGAATTCTAAACACTTCAACACAATAATATATACCAAATAGTGTTGTGTGCCAAGTTTCGTGCAAAACAAACCAAGTTTGAGCTACTTTATGCGCAAAAGTGCCAAAAACGCTTAAAAACCCTTAACATCGCAACTTAACATGTAATTTCTAGCATATGACTATGATTTTCAATTCTAACCACTTCAATATATTAATATATACCAAATAGTATTAAGTTTCGTGCAAAACAAACCAAGTTTGAGGTACTGTATGCGCAAAAGTGCCAAGAACGCTTAAAAACCCTTAAAATCGCAATTTAACTTCTAATTTCAAGCATGTGACTAGGATTTTCAATTCTAACCACATGAATATATTAATATATCCAAAATATTGTTGTGTGCCATGTTCGTGCAAAACAAACCAAGTTTGGGCTACTTTTATGCGCAAAAGTGCCAAAAACGCTTACAAACCCTTCAAAATCGCAACTTAACATGTAATTTCAAGCATATGACTTTGATTTTGAATTCTAACCACTTCAACACAATAACATATACCAAATAGTGTTTTGAGCCAAGTTTCGTGCAAAAAAAAACTTAGCTTGAGCTACATTATGCGCAAAAGTGTCAAAAACGCTTAAAAACCCTCAAAATCGCAACTTAACATGTAAATTCTAGCATATGACAAGGATTTTAAATTCTGACCCGTTCAACACAATAATATATACCAAATAGTGATGTGTGCCAAGTTTCGTGCAAAACAAACCAAGTTTGAACTACTTTATACGCAAAAGTGCCAAAAACGCTTAAAAACCCTTAAAATCGCAACTTAACATGTAATTTCTAGCATATAACTAGGATTTTAAATTCTAAACACTTCAACACAATAATATATACCAAATAGTGTTGTGTGCATGATTTCGTGCAAAACGAACCTAGTGTGAGCTACTTTATGCGCAAAAGTGCCAAAAACGCTTAAAAACCCTTAAAATCGCAACTTAACATGTAATTTCAAGCATATGACTAGCATTTTCAATTTGAACCACTTCAACACAATAATATATACCAAATAGTGTTGTGTGCCAAGTTTCGTGCAAAACAAACAATGTTTGAGCTACTTTAAGCGCAAAAGTGCCAAAAACGCTTAAAAACCCTTAAAATCGCGACATAACATGTAATTTCTAGCATATGACTATGATTTACAATTATAATCACTTCAATACAATAATATATACCAAATAGTGTTGTGTGCCAAGTTTCGTGCATAACAAACCAAGTTTAAGGTACTGTATGCGCAAAAGTGCCAAAAACGCTTAAAAACCCTTAAAATCGCAACTTAACATGTAATTTCTAGCATATGACTATGATTTTCAATTATAACAACTTCAATACAATAATATATACCAAATAGTGTTGTGTGCATTCTTTCGTGCAAAACGAACCTAGTTTGAGCTACTTTATGCGCAAAAGTGCCAAAAACGCTTAAAAACCCTTTAAATCACAACTTAACATGTAATTTCTAGCATATGACTAGCATTTTCAATTCAAACCACTTCAACACAATAATATATACCAAATAGTGTTGTGTGCCAAGTTTCGTGCAAAACAAACCAAGTTTGAGCTACTTTATGCGCAAAAGTTCCAAAAACGCTTAAAAACCCTTAAAATCGCAACTTAACATGTAATTTCTAGCATATGACTATGATTTACAATTCTAATCACTTCAATACAATAATATATACCAAATAGTGTTGTGTGCCAAATTTCGTGCAAAACAAACCAAGTTTTAGGTACTGTATGCGCAAAAGTACCAAAAACGCTTAAAAACCCTTAAAATCAAAACTTAACATGTAATTTCTAGCATATGACTATAATTTTCAATTCTAACCACTTCAATACAATAATATATACCAAATAGTTTTATGTGCCAAGTTTCGTGCAAAACAAACCAAGTTTGAGGTACTGTATGCGCAAAAGTGCCAAAAACGCTTAAAAACTCTTAAAATCGCAATTTAACATGTAATTTCCAACATATGACTAGGATTTTCAATTCTAACCACTTGAACACAATAATATATCCAAAATAGTGTTGTGTGCCAAGTTTCGTGCAAAACAAACCAAGTTTGAGGTACTGTATGCGCAAAAGTGCCAAAAACGCTTAAAAACCTTTAAAATCGCAACTTAACATGTAATTTCAAGCATATGACTTTGATTTTGAATTCTAAACACTTCAACACAATAATATATACCAAATAGTGTTGTGTGCCAAGTTTCGTGCAAAACAAACCAAGTTTGAGCTACTTTATGCGCAAAAGTGCCAAAAACGCTTAAAAACCCTTAACATCGCAACTTAACATGTAATTTCTAGCATATGACTATGATTTTCAATTCTAACCACTTCAATATATTAATATATACCAAATAGTATTAAGTTTCGTGCAAAACAAACCAAGTTTGATGTACTGTATGCGCAAAAGTGCCAAGAACGCTTAAAAACCCTTAAAATCGCAATTTAACTTCTAATTTCAAGCATGTGACTAGGATTTTCAATTCTAACCACATGAATATATTAATATATCCAAAATATTGTTGTGTGCCATGTTCGTGCAAAACAAACCAAGTTTGAGCTACTTTTATGCGCAAAAGTGCCAAAAACGCTTACAAACCCTTCAAAATCGCAACTTAACATGTAATTTCAAGCATATGACTTTGATTTTGAATTCTAACCACTTCAACACAATAACATATACCAAATAGTGTTTTTGAGCCAAGTTTCGTGCAAAAAAAACTTAGCTTGAGCTACATTATGCGCAAAAGTGTCAAAAACGCTTAAAAACCCTCAAAATCGCAACTTAACATGTAAATTCTAGCATATGACAAGGATTTTAAATTCTAACCCGTTCAACACAATAATATATACCAAATAGTGATGTGTGCCAAGTTTCGTGCAAAACAAACCAAGTTTGAACTACTTTATACGCAAAAGTGCCAAAAACGCTTAAAAACCCTTAAAATCGCAACTTAACATGTAATTTCTAGCATATAACTAGGATTTTAAATTCTAAACACTTCAACACAATAATATATACCAAATAGTGTTGTGTGCATGATTTCGTGCAAAACGAACCTAGTGTGAGCTACTTTATGCGCAAAAGTGCCAAAAACGCTTAAAAACCCTTAAAATCGCAACTTAACATGTAATTTCAAGCATATGACTAGCATTTTCAATTTGAACCACTTCAACACAATAATATATACCAAATAGTGTTGTGTGCCAAGTTTCGTGCAAAACAAACAATGTTTGAGCTACTTTAAGCGCAAAAGTGCCAAAAACGCTTAAAAACCCTTAAAATCGCGACATAACATGTAATTTCTAGCATATGACTATGATTTACAATTATAATCACTTCAATACAATAATATATACCAAATAGTGTTGTGTGCCAAGTTTCGTGCATAACAAACCAAGTTTAAGGTACTGTATGCGCAAAAGTGCCAAAAACGCTTAAAAACCCTTAAAATCGCAACTTAACATGTAATTTCTAGCATATGACTATGATTTTCAATTATAACAACTTCAATACAATAATATATACCAAATAGTGTTGTGTGCATTCTTTCGTGCAAAACGAACCTAGTTTGAGCTACTTTATGCGCAAAAGTGCCAAAAACGCTTAAAAACCCTTTAAATCACAACTTAACATGTAATTTCTAGCATATGACTAGCATTTTCGATTCAAACCACTTCAACACAATAATATATACCAAATAGTGTTGTGTGCCAAGTTTCGTGCAAAACAAACCAAGTTTGAGCTACTTTATGCGCAAAAGTTCCAAAAACGCTTAAAAACCCTTAAAATCGCAACTTAACATGTAATTTCTAGCATATGACTATGATTTACAATTCTAATCACTTCAATACAATAATATATACCAAATAGTGTTGTGTGCCAAGTTTCGTGCAAAACAAACCAAGTTTTAGGTACTGTATGCGCAAAAGTACCAAAAACGCTTAAAAACCCTTAAAATCAAAACTTAACATGTAATTTCTAGCATATGACTATAATTTTCAATTCTAACCACTTCAATACAATAATATATACCAAATAGTTTTATGTGCCAAGTTTCGTGCAAAACAAACCAAGTTTGAGGTACTGTATGCGCAAAAGTGCCAAAAACGCTTAAAAACTCTTAAAATCGCAATTTAACATGTAATTTCCAACATATGACTAGGATTTTCAATTCTAACCACTTGAACACAATAATATATCCAAAATAGTGTTGTGTGCCAAGTTTCGTGCAAAACAAACCAAGTTTGAGGTACTGTATGCGCAAAAGTGCCAAAAACGCTTAAAAACCTTTAAAATCGCAACTTAACATGTAATTTCAAGCATATGACTTTGATTTTGAATTCTAAACACTTCAACACAATAATATATACCAAATAGTGTTGTGTGCCAAGTTTCGTGCAAAACAAACCAAGTTTGAGCTACTTTATGCGCAAAAGTGCCAAAAACGCTTAAAAACCCTTAACATCGCAACTTAACATGTAATTTCTAGCATATGACTATGATTTTCAATTCTAACCACTTCAATATATTAATATATACCAAATAGTATTAAGTTTCGTGCAAAACAAACCAAGTTTGAGGTACTGTATGCGCAAAAGTGCCAAGAACGCTTAAAAACCCTTAAAATCGCAATTTAACTTCTAATTTCAAGCATGTGACTAGGATTTTCAATTCTAACCACATGAATATATTAATATATCCAAAATATTGTTGTGTGCCATGTTCGTGCAAAACAAACCAAGTTTGAGCTACTTTTATGCGCAAAAGTGCCAAAAACGCTTACAAACCCTTCAAAATCGCAACTTAACATGTAATTTCAAGCATATGACTTTGATTTTGAATTCTAAACACTTCAACACAATAATATATACCAAATAGTGTTGTGTGCCAAGTTTCGTGCAAAACAAACCAAGTTTGAGCTACTTTATGCGCAAAAGTGCCAAAAACGCTTAAAAACCCTTAACATCGCAACTTAACATGTAATTTCTAGCATATGACTATGATTTTCAATTCTAACCACTTCAATATATTAATATATACCAAATAGTATTAAGTTTCGTGCAAAACAAACCAAGTTTGAGGTACTGTATGCGCAAAAGTGCCAAGAACGCTTAAAAACCCTTAAAATCGCAATTTAACTTCTAATTTCAAGCATGTGACTAGGATTTTCAATTCTAACCACATGAATATATTAATATATCCAAAATATTGTTGTGTGCCATGTTCGTGCAAAACAAACCAAGTTTGAGCTACTTTTATGCGCAAAAGTGCCAAAAACGCTTACAAACCCTTCAAAATCGCAACTTAACATGTAATTTCAAGCATATGACTTTGATTTTGAATTCTAACCACTTCAACACAATAACATATACCAAATAGTGTTTTGAGCCAAGTTTCGTGCAAAAAAAACTTAGCTTGAGCTACATTATGCGCAAAAGTGTCAAAAACGCTTAAAAACCCTCAAAATCGCAACTTAACATGTAAATTCTAGCATATGACAAGGATTTTAAATTCTAACCCGTTCAACACAATAATATATACCAAATAGTGATGTGTGCCAAGTTTCGTGCCAAAACAAACCAAGTTTGAACTACTTTATACGCAAAAGTGCCAAAAACGCTTAAAAACCCTTAAAATCGCAACTTAACATGTAATTTCTAGCATATAACTAGGATTTTAAATTCTAAACACTTCAACACAATAATATATACCAAATAGTGTTGTGTGCATGATTTCGTGCAAAACGAACCTAGTGTGAGCTACTTTATGCGCAAAAGTGCCAAAAACGCTTAAAAAC
>NC_080052.1:907659-931288 GCF_026212465.1 Amaranthus tricolor | reverse complement strand
CAAAAGTGTCAAAAACGCTTAAAAACCCTCAAAATCGCAACTTAACATGTAAATTCTAGCATATGACAAGGATTTTTAAATTCTAACCCGTTCAACACAATAATATATACCAAATAGTGATGTGTGCCAAGTTTCGTGCAAAACAAACCAAGTTTGAACTACTTTATACGCAAAAGTGCCAAAAACGCTTAAAAACCCTTAAAATCGCAACTTAACGTGTAATTTCTAGCATATAACTAGGATTTTCAATTCTAAACACTTCAACACAATAATATATACCAAATAGTGTTGTGTGCATGCTTTCGTGCAAAACGAACCTAGTTTGAGCTACTTTTTGCGCAAAAGTGCCAAAAACGCTTAAAAACCCTTAAAATCGCAATTTAACATGTAATTTCCAGCATATGACTAGGATTTTCAATTCTAACCACTTCAACACAATAATATATCCAAAATAGTGTTTGTGTGCCATGTTTCGTGCAAAACAAACCAGGTTTGAGGTACTGTATGCGCAAAAGTGCCAAAAACGCTTAAAAACCCTTAAAATCGCAACTTAACGTGTAATTTCTAGCATATAACTAGGATTTTCAATTCTAAAACACTTCAACACAATAATATATACCAAATAGTGTTGTGTGCATGCTTTCGTGCAAAACGAACCTAGTTTGAGCTACTTTATGCGCAAAAGTGCCAAAAACGCTTAAAAATTCTTAAAATCGCAACTTAACATGTAATTTCAAGCATATGACTAGCATTTTCAATTCGAACCACTTCAACACAATAATATATACCCAAATAGTGTTGTGTGCCAAGATTCGTGCTAAAACAAAACAATGTTTGAGGTACTTTAAGCGCAAAAGTGCCAAAAACGATTAAAAACCCTTAAAATCGCAACATAACATGTAATTTCTAGCATATGACTATGATTTACAATTATAATCACTTCAATACAATAATATATACCAAATAGTGTTGTGTGCCAAGTTTCGTGCATAACAAACCAAGTTTGAGGTACTGTATGCGCAAAAGTGCCAAAAACGCTTAAAAACCCTTAAAATCGCAACTTAACATGTAATTTCTAGCATATGACTATGATATTCAATTCTAACAACTTCAATACAATAATATATACCAAATAGTGTTGTGTGCATTCTTTCGTGCAAAACGAAGCTAGTTTGAGCTACTTTATGCGCAAAAGTGCCAAAAACGCTTAAAAACCCTTAAAATCACAAATTAACATGTAATTTCTAGCATATGACTAGCATTTTCAATTCAAACCACTTCAACACAATAATATATACCAAATAGTGTTGTGTGCCAAGTTTCGTGCAAAACAAACCAAGTTTGAGCTACTTTATGCGCAAAAGTTCCAAAAATGCTTAAAAAACCCTTAAAATCGCAACTTAACATGTAATTTCTAGCATATGACTATGATTTACAATTCTAATCACTTCAATACAATAATATATACCAAATAGTGTTGTGTGCCAAGTTTCGTGCAAAACAAACCAAGTTTTAGGTACTGTATGCGCAAAAGTACCAAAAACGCTTAAAAACCCTTAAAATCAAAACTTAACATGTAATTTCTAGCATATGACTATGATTTTCAATTCTAACCACTTCAATACAATAATATATACCAAATAGTTTTATGTTCCAAGTTTCGTGCAAAACAAACCAAGTTTGAGGTACTGTATGCGCAAAAGTGCCAAAAACGCTTAAAAACCCTTAAAATCGCAATTTAACATGTAATTTCCAGCATATGACTAGGATTTTCAATTCTAACCACTTGAACACAATAATATATCCAAAATAGTGTTGTGTGCCAAGTTTCGTGCAAACAAACCAAGTTTGAGGTACTGTATGCGCAAAAGTGCCAAAAACGCTTAAAAACCCTTAAAATCGCAACTTAACATGTAATTTCAAGCATATGACTTTGATTTTGAATTCTAAACACTTCAACACAATAATATATACCAAATAATGTTGTGTGCCAAGTTCGTGCAAAACAAACCAAGTTTGAGCTACTTTATGCGCAAAAGTGCCAAAAACGCTTAAAAACCCTTAACATCGCAACTTAACATGTAATTTCTAGCATATGACTATGATTTTCAATTCTAACCACTTCAATACATTAATATATACCAAATAGTATTAAGTTTCGTGCAAAACAAACCAAGTTTGAGGTACTGTATGCGCAAAAGTGCCAAGAACGCTAAAAACCCTTTAAAATCGCAATTTAACTTGTAATTTCAAGCATATGACTAGGATTTTCAATTCTAACCACATGAACAATATTAATACATCCAAAATATTGTTGTGTGCCATGTTCGTGCAAAACAAACCAAGTTTGAGCTACTTTATGCGCAAAAGTGCCAAAAACGCTTAAAAACCCTTCAAAATCGCAACTTAACATGTAATTTCAAGCATATGACTTTGATTTTGAATTCTAACCACTTCAACACAATAACATATACCAAATAGTGTTTTGAGCCAAGTTTCGTGCAAAAAAAACATAGCTTGAGCTACATTATGCGCAAAAGTGTCAAAAAACGCTTAAAACCCTCAAAATCGCAACTTAACATGTAAATTCTAGCATATGACAAGGATTTTAAATTCTAACCCGATCAACACAATAATATATACCAAATAGTGATTTGTGCCAAGTTTCGTGCAAAACAAACCAAGTTTGAACTACTTTATACGCAAAAGTGCCAAAAACGCTTAAAAACCCTTAAAATCGCAACTTAACATGTAATTTCTAGCATATAACTAGGATTTTAAATTCTAAACACTTCAACACAATAATATATACCAAATAGTGTTGTGTGCATGCTTTCGTGCAAAACGAACCTAGTTTGAGCTACTTTATGCGCAAAAGTGCCAAAAACGCTTAAAAACCCTTAAAATCGCAACTTAACATGTAATTTCTAGCATATGACTATGATTTACAATTCTAATCACTTCAATACAATAAAATATACCAAATAGTGTTGTGTGCCAAGTTTCGTGCAAAACAAACCAAGTTTGAGCTACTTTATGCGCAAAAGTGCCAAAAACGCTTAAAAACCCTTAAAATCGCGACATAACATGTAATTTCTAGCATATGACTATGATTTACAATTATAATCACTTCAATACAATAATATATACCAAATAGTGTTGTGTGCCAAGTTTCGTGCATAACAAACCAAGTTTAAGGTACTGTATGCGCAAAAGTGCCAAAAACGCTTAAAAACCCTTAAAATCGCAATTTAACATGTAATTTCCAGCATATGACTAGGATTTTCAATTCTAACCACTTCAACACAATAATATATCCAAAATAGTGTTGTGTGCCAAGTTTCGTGCAAAACAAACCAAGTTTGAGGTACTGTATGCGCAAAAGTGCCAAAAACGCTTAAAAAACCCTTAAAATTGCAACTTAACATGTAATTTCAAGCATATCACTTTGATTTTGAATTCTAAACACTTCAACACAATAATATATACCAAATAATGTTGTGTGCCAAGTTTCGTGCAAAACAAACCAAGTTTGAGCTACTTTATGCGCAAAAGTGCCAAAAACGCTTAAAAACCCTTAACATCGCAACTTAACATGTAATTTCTAGCATATGACTATGATTTTCAATTCTAACCACTTCAATACATTAATATATACCAAATAGTATTAAGTTTCGTGCAAAACAAACCAAGTTTGAGGTACTGTATGCGCAAAAGTGCCAAGAACGCTTAAAAACCCTTAAAATCACAATTTAACTTGTAATTTCAAGCATTTGACTAGGATTTTCAATTCTAACCACATGAACATATTAATATATCCAAAATATTGTTGTGTGCCATGTTCGTGCAAAACAAACCAAGTTTGAGCTACTTTATGCGCAAAAGTGCCAAAAACGCTTAAAAACCCTTCAAAATCGCAACTTAACATGTAATTTCAAGCATATGACTTTGATTTTGAATTCTAACCACTTCAACACAATAACATATACCAAATAGTGTTTTGAGCCAAGTTTCGTGCAAAAAAAAACATAGCTTGAGCTACATTATGCGCAAAAGTGTCAAAAAACGCTTAAAAACCTCAAAATCGCAACTTAACATGTAAATTCTAGCATATGACAAGGATTTTAAATTCTAACCCGTTCAACACAATAATATATACCAAATAGTGATGTGTGCCAAGTTTCGTGGCAAAACAAACCAAGTTTGAACTACTTTATACGCAAAAGTGCCAAAAACGCTTAAAAACCCTTAAAATCGCAACTTAACGTGTAATTTTCTAGCATATAACAAGGATTTTCAATTCTAAAACACTTCAACACAATAATATATACCAAATAGTGTTGTGTGCATGCTTTCGTGAAAACGAACCTAGTTTGAGCTACTTTATGCGCAAAAGTGCCAAAAACGCTTAAAAACCCTTAAAATCGCAATTTAACATGTAATTTCCAGCATATGACTAGGATTTTCAATTCTAACCACTTCAACACAATAATATATCCAAAATAGTGTTGTGTGCCATGTTTCGTGCAAAACAAACCAGGTTTGAGGTACTGTATGCGCAAAAGTGCCAAAAACGCTTAAAAACCCTTAAAATCGCAACTTAACGTGTAATTTCTAGCATATAACTAGGATTTTCAATTCTAAACACTTCAACACAATAATATATACCAAATAGTGTTGTGTGCATGCTTTCGTGCAAAACGAACCTAGTTTGAGCTACTTTATGCGCAAAAGTGCCAAAAACGCTTAAAAACCCTTAAAATCGCAACTTAACATGTAATTTCAAGCATATGACTAGCATTTTCAATTCGAACCACTTCAACACAATAATATATACCAAATAGTGTTGTGTGCCAAGATTCGTTCAAAACAAACAATGTTTGAGCTACTTTAAGCGCAAAAGTGCCAAAAACGCCTTAAAAACCCTTAAAATCGCAACATAACATGTAATTTCTAGCATATGACTATGATTTACAATTATAATCACTTCAATACAATAATATATACCAAATAGTGTTGTGTGCCAAGTTTCGTGCATAACAAACCAAGTTTGAGGTACTGTATGCGCAAAAGTGCCAAAAACGGTTAAAAACCCTTAAAATCGCAACTTAACATGTAATTTCTAGCATATGACTATGATATTCAATTCTAACAACTTCAATACAATAATATATACCAAATAGTGTTGTGTGCATTCTTTCGTGCAAAACGAAGCTAGTTTGAGCTACTTTATGCGCAAAAGTGCCAAAAACGCTTAAAAAACCCTTAAAATCACAACTTAACATGTAATTTCTAGCATATGACTAGCATTTTCAATTCAAACCACTTCAACACAATAATATATACCAAATAGTGTTGTGTGCCAAGTTTCGTGCAAAACAAACCAAGTTTGAGCTACTTATGCGCAAAAGTTCCAAAAATGCTTAAAAACCCTTAAAATCGCAACTTAACATGTAATTTCTAGCATATGACTATGATTTACAATTCTAATCACTTCAATACAATAATATATACCAAATAGTGTTGTGTGCCAAGTTTCGTGCAAAACAAACCAAGTTTTAGGTACTGTATGCGCAAAAGTACCAAAAACGCTTAAAAACCCTTAAAATCAAAACTTAACATGTAATTTCTAGCATATGACTATGATTTTCAATTCTAACCACTTCAATACAATAATATATACCAAATAGTTTTATGTTCCAACTTTCGTGCAAAACAAACCAAGTTTGAGGTACTGTATGCGCAAAAGTGCCAAAAACGCTTAAAAACCCTTAAAATCGCAATTTAACATGTAATTTCCAGCATATGACTAGGATTTTCAATTCTAACCACTTGAACACAATAATATATCCAAAATAGTGTTGTGTGCCAAGTTTCGTGCAAAACAAACCAAGTTTGAGGTACTGTATGCGCAAAAGTGCCAAAAACGCTTAAAAACCCCTTAAAATCGCAACTTAACATGTAATTTCAAGCATATGACTTTGATTTTGAATTCTAAACACTTCAACACAATAATATATACCAAATAATGTTGTGTGCCAAGTTTCATGCAAAACAAACCAAGTTTGAGCTACTTTATGCGCAAAAGTGCCAAAAACGCTTAAAAACCCTTAACATCGCAACTTAACATGTAATTTCTAGCATATGACTATGATTTTCAATTCTAACCACTTCAATACATTAATATATACCAAATAGTATTAAGTTTCGTGCAAAACAAACCAAGTTTGAGGTACTGTATGCGCAAAAAGTGCCAAGAACGCTTAAAAACCCTTAAAATCGCAATTTAACTTGTAATTTCAAGCATTTGACTAGGATTTTCAATTCTAATCACATGAACATATTAATATATCCAAAATATTGTTGTGTGCCATGTTCGTGCAAAACAAACCAAGTTTGAGCTACTTTATGCGCAAAAGTGCCAAAAACGCTTAAAAACCCTTCAAAATCGCAACTTAACATGTAATTTCAAGCATATGACTTTGATTTTGAATTCTAACCACTTCAACACAATAACATATACCAAATAGTGTTTTGAGCCAAGTTTCGTGCAAAAAAAACATAGCTTGAGCTTACATTATGCGCAAAAGTGTCAAAAACGCTTAAAAACCCTCAAAATCGCACTTAACATGTAAATTCTAGCATATGACTAGGATTTTAAATTCTAACCCGTTCAACACAATAATATATACCAAATAGTGATGTGTGCCAAGTTTCGTGCAAAACAAACCAAGTTTGAACTACTTTATACGCAAAAGTGCCAAAAACGCTTAAAAACCCTTAAAATCGCAACTTAACATGTAATTTCTAGCATATAACTAGGATTTTAAATTCTAAACACTTCAACACAATAATATATACCAAATAGTGTTGTGTGCATGCTTTCGTGCAAAACGAACCTAGTGTGAGCTACTTTATGCGCAAAAGTGCCAAAAACGCTTAAAAACCCTTAAAATCGCAACTTAACATGTAATTTCAAGCATATGACTAGCATTTCCAATTTGAACCACTTCAACACAATAATATATACCAAATAGTGTTGTGTGCCATGTTTCGTGCAAAACAAACAATGTTTGAGCTACTTTAAGCGCAAAAGTGCCAAAAACGCTTTAAAACCCTTAAAATCGCGACATAACATGTAATTTCTAGCATATGACTATGATTTATAATTATAATCACTTAAATACAATAATATATACCAAATAGTGTTGTGTGCCAAGTTTCGTGCATAACAAACCAAGTTTAAGGTGCTGTATGCGCAAAAGTGCCAAAAACGCTTAAAAACCCTTAAAATCGCAACTTAACATGTAATTTCTAGCATATGACTATGATTTTCAATTCTAACAACTTCAATACAAGAATATATACCAAATAGTGTTGTGTGCATTCTTTCGTGCAAAACGAACCTAGTTTGAGCTACTTTATGCGCAAAAGTGCCAAAAACGCTTAAAAACCCTTAAAATCACAACTTAACATGTAATTTCTAGCATATGACTAGCATTTTCAATTCAAACCACTTCAACACAATAATATATACCAAATAGTGTTGTGTGCCAAGTTTCGTGCAAAACAAACCAAGTTTGAGCTACTTTATGCGCAAAAGTGCCAAAAACGCTTAAAAACCCTTAAAATCGCGACATAACATGTAATTTCTAGCATATGACTATGATTTACAATTATAATCACTTCAATACAATAATATATACCAAATAGTGTTGTGTGCCAAGTTTCGTGCATAACAAACCAAGTTTAAGGTACTGTATGCGCAAAAGTGCCAAAAACGCTTAAAAACCCTTAAAATCGCAATTTAACATGTAATTTCCAGCATATGACTAGGATTTTCAATTCTAACCACTTGAACACAATAATATATCCAAAATAGTGTTGTGTGCCAAGTTTCGTGCAAAACAAACCAAGTTTGAGGTACTGTATGCGCAAAAGTGGCAAAAACGCTTAAAAACCCTTAAAATCGCAACTTAACATGTAATTTCAAGCATATCACTTTGATTTTGAATTCTAAACACTTCAACACAATAATATATACCAAATAGTGTTGTGTGCCAAGTTTCGTGCAAAACAAACCAAGTTTGAGCTACTTTATGCGCAAAAGTGCCAAAAACGCTTAAAAACCCTTAAAATCGCAACTTAACATGTAATTTCTAGCGTATGACTATGATTTTCAATTCTAACAACTTCAATACAATAATATATACCAAATAGTATTAAGTTTCGTGCATAACAAACCAAGTTTAAGGTACTGTATGCGCAAAAGTGCCAAAAACGCTTAAAAACCCTTAAAATCGCAACTTAACATGTAATTTCTAGCATATGACTATGATTTACAATTCTAATCACTTCAATACAATAATATATACCAAATAGTGTTGTGTGCCAAGTTTCGTGCAAAACAAACCAAGTTTTAGGTACTGTATGCGCAAAAGTACCAAAAACGCTTAAAAACCCTTAAAATCAAAACTTAACATGTAATTTCTAGCATATGACTATAATTTTCAATTCTAACCACTTCAATACAATAATATATACCAAATAGTTTTATGTGCCAAGTTTCGTGCAAAACAAACCAAGTTTGAGGTACTGTATGCGCAAAAGTGCCAAAAACGCTTAAAAACCCTTAAAATCGCAATTTAACATGTAATTTCCAGCATATGACTAGGATTTTCAATTCTAACCACTTGAACACAATAATATATCCAAAATAGTGTTGTGTGCCAAGTTTCGTGCAAAACAAACCAAGTTTGAGGTACTGTATGCGCAAAAGTGCCAAAAACGCTTAAAAACCTTTAAAATCGCAACTTAACATGTAATTTCAAGCATATGACATTGATTTTGAATTCTAAACACTTCAACACAATAATATATACCAAATAGTGTTGTGTGCCAAGTTTCGTGCAAAACAAACCAAGTTTGAGCTACTTTATGCGCAAAAGTGCCAAAAACGCTTAAAAACCCTTAACATCGCAACTTAACATGTAATTTCTAGCATATGACTATGATGTTCAAGTCTAACCACTTCAATACATTAATATATACAAAATAGTATTAAGTTTCGTGCAAAACAAACCAAGTTTGAGGTACTATATGCGCAAAAGTGCCAAGAACGCTTAAAAACCCTTAAAATCGCAACTTAACATGTAATTTCAAGCATATCACTTTGATTTTGAATTCTAAACACTTCAACACAATAATATATACCAAATAGTGTTGTGTGCCAAGTTTCGTGCAAAACAAACCAAGTTTGAGCTACTTTATGCGCAAAAGTGCCAAAAACGCTTAAAAACCCTTAAAATCGCAACTTAACATGTAATTTCTAGCGTATGACTATGATTTTCAATTCTAACAACTTCAATACAATAATATATACCAAATAGTATTAAGTTTCGTGCATAACAAACCAAGTTTAAGGTACTGTATGCGCAAAAGTGCCAAAAACGCTTAAAAACCCTTAAAATCGCAACTTAACATGTAATTTCTAGCATATGACTATGATTTACAATTCTAATCACTTCAATACAATAATATATACCAAATAGTGTTGTGTGCCAAGTTTCGTGCAAAACAAACCAAGTTTTAGGTACTGTATGCGCAAAAGTACCAAAAACGCTTAAAAACCCTTAAAATCAAAACTTAACATGTAATTTCTAGCATATGACTATAATTTTCAATTCTAACCACTTCAATACAATAATATATACCAAATAGTTTTATGTGCCAAGTTTCGTGCAAAACAAACCAAGTTTGAGGTACTGTATGCGCAAAAGTGCCAAAAACGCTTAAAAACCCTTAAAATCGCAATTTAACATGTAATTTCCAGCATATGACTAGGATTTTCAATTCTAACCACTTGAACACAATAATATATCCAAAATAGTGTTGTGTGCCAAGTTTCGTGCAAAACAAACCAAGTTTGAGGTACTGTATGCGCAAAAGTGCCAAAAACGCTTAAAAACCTTTAAAATCGCAACATAACATGTAATTTCAAGCATATGACATTGATTTTGAATTCTAAACACTTCAACACAATAATATATACCAAATAGTGTTGTGTGCCAAGTTTCGTGCAAAACAAACCAAGTTTGAGCTACTTTATGCGCAAAAGTGCCAAAAACGCTTAAAAACCCTTAACATCGCAACTTAACATGTAATTTCTAGCATATGACTATGATGTTCAAGTCTAACCACTTCAATACATTAATATATACAAAATAGTATTAAGTTTCGTGCAAAACAAACCAAGTTTGAGGTACTATATGCGCAAAAGTGCCAAGAACGCTTAAAAACCCTTAAAATCGCAACTTAACATGTAATTTCAAGCATATCACTTTGATTTTGAATTCTAAACACTTCAACACAATAATATATACCAAATAGTGTTGTGTGCCAAGTTTCGTGCAAAACAAACCAAGTTTGAGCTACTTTATGCGCAAAAGTGCCAAAAACGCTTAAAAACCCTTAAAATCGCAACTTAACATGTAATTTCTAGCGTATGACTATGATTTTCAATTCTAACAACTTCAATACAATAATATATACCAAATAGTATTAAGTTTCGTGCATAACAAACCAAGTTTAAGGTACTGTATGCGCAAAAGTGCCAAAAACGCTTAAAAACCCTTAAAATCGCAACTTAACATGTAATTTCTAGCATATGACTATGATTTACAATTCTAATCACTTCAATACAATAATATATACCAAATAGTGTTGTGTGCCAAGTTTCGTGCAAAACAAACCAAGTTTTAGGTACTGTATGCGCAAAAGTACCAAAAACGCTTAAAAACCCTTAAAATCAAAACTTAACATGTAATTTCTAGCATATGACTATAATTTTCAATTCTAACCACTTCAATACAATAATATATACCAAATAGTTTTATGTGCCAAGTTTCGTGCAAAACAAACCAAGTTTGAGGTACTGTATGCGCAAAAGTGCCAAAAACGCTTAAAAACCCTTAAAATCGCAATTTAACATGTAATTTCCAGCATATGACTAGGATTTTCAATTCTAACCACTTGAACACAATAATATATCCAAAATAGTGTTGTGTGCCAAGTTTCGTGCAAAACAAACCAAGTTTGAGGTACTGTATGCGCAAAAGTGCCAAAAACGCTTAAAAACCTTTAAAATCGCAACTTAACATGTAATTTCAAGCATATGACATTGATTTTGAATTCTAAACACTTCAACACAATAATATATACCAAATAGTGTTGTGTGCCAAGTTTCGTGCAAAACAAACCAAGTTTGAGCTACTTTATGCGCAAAAGTGCCAAAAACGCTTAAAAACCCTTAACATCGCAACTTAACATGTAATTTCTAGCATATGACTATGATGTTCAAGTCTAACCACTTCAATACATTAATATATACAAAATAGTATTAAGTTTCGTGCAAAACAAACCAAGTTTGAGGTACTATATGCGCAAAAGTGCCAAGAACGCTTAAAAACCCTTAAAATCGCAATTTAACTTGTAATTTCAAGCATATGACTAGGATTTTCAATTCTAACCACATGAACATATTAATATATCCAAAATATTGTTGTGTGCCATGTTCGTGCAAAACAAACCAAGTTTGAGCTACTTTATGCGCAAAAGTGCCAAAAACGCTTAAAAACCCTTCAAAATCGCAACTTAACATGTAATTTCAAGCATATGACTTTGATTTTGAATTATAACCACTTCAACACAATAACATATACCAAATAGTGTTTTGAGCCAAGTTTCGTGCAAAAAAAACATAGCTTGAGCTACATTATGCGCAAAAGTGTCAAAAACGCTTAAAAACCCTCAAAATCGCAACTTAACATGTAAATTCTAGCATATGACAAGGATTTTAAATTCTAACCCGATCAACACAATAATATATACCAAATAGTGATGTGTGCCAAGTTTCGTGCAAAACAAACCAAGTTTGAGGTACTGTATGCGCAAAAGTGCCAAGAACGCTTAAAAACCCTTAAAATCGCAATTTAAATTGTAATTTCAAGCATATGACTAGGATTTTCAATTCTAACCACTAGAACATATTAATATATCCAAAATATTGTTGTGTGCCATGTTCGTGCAAAACAAACCAAGTTTGAGGTACTGTATGCGCAAAAGTGCCAAAAACGCTTAAAAACCCTTAAAATCGCAACTTAACATGTAATTTAAAGCATATAACTTTGATTTTGAATTCTAAACACTTCAACACAATAATATATACCAAATAGTGTTGTGTGCCAAGTTTCGTGCAAAACAAACCAAGTTTGAGCTACTTTATGCGCAAAAGTGCCAAAAACGCTTAAAAACCCTTAATATCGCAACTTAACATGTAATTTCTAGCATATGACTATGATTTTCAATTCTAACCACTTCAATACATTAATATATACCAAATAGTATTAAGTTTCGTGCAAAACAAACCAAGTTTGAGGTACTGTATGCGCAAAAGTGCCAAGAACGCTTAAAAACCCTTAAAATCGCAATTTAACTTGTAATTTCAAGCATATGACTAGGATTTTCAATTCTAACCACATGAACATATTAATATATCCTAAATATTGTTGTGTGCCATGTTCGTGCAAAACAAACCAAGTTTGAGCTACTTTATGCGCAAAAGTGCCAAAAACGCTTAAAAACCCTTCAAAATCGCAACTTAACATGTAATTTCAAGCATATGACTTTGATTTTGAATTATAACCACTTCAACACAATAACATATACCAAATAGTGTTTTGAGCCAAGTTTCGTGCAAAAAAAACATAGCTTGAGCTACATTATGCGCAAAAGTGTCAAAAACGCTTACAAACCCTCAAAATCGCAACTTAACATGTAAATTCTAGCATATGACAAGGATTTTAAATTCTAACCCGTTCAACACAATAATATATACCAAATAGTGATGTGTGCCAAGTTTCGTGCAAAACAAACCAAGTTTGAACTACTTTATACGCAAAAGTGCCAAAAACGCTTAAAAACCCTTAAAATCGCAACTTAACATGTAATTTCTAGCATATAACTAGGATTTTAAATTCTAAACACTTCAACACAATAATATATACCAAATAGTGTTGTGTGCATGCTTTCGTGCAAAACGAACCTAGTGTGAGCTACTTTATGCGCAAAAGTGCCAAAAACACTTAAAAACCCTTAAAATCGCAACTTAACATGTAATTTCAAGCATATGACTAACATTTTCAATTCGAACCACTTCAACACAATAATATATACCAAATAGTGTTGTGTGCCAAGTTTCGTGCAAAACAAACAATGTTTGAGCTACTTTAAGCGCAAAAGTGCCAAAAACGCTTAAAAACCCTTAAAATCGCGACATAACATGTAATTTCTAGCATATGACTATGATTTACAATTATAAGCACTTCAATACAATAATATATACCAAATAGTGTTGTGTGCCAAGTTTCGTGCATAACAAACCAAGTTTAAGGTACTGTATGCGCAAAAGTGCCAAAAACGCTTAAAAACCCTTAAAATCGCAACTTAACATGTAATTTCTAGCATATGACTATGATTTTCAATTCTAACAACTTCAATACAATAATATATACCAAATAGTGTTGTGTGCATTCTTTCGTGCAAAACGAACCTAGTTTGAGCTACTTTATGCGCAAAAGTGCCAAAAACGCTTAAAAACCCTTAAAATCACAACTTAACATGTAATTTCTAGCATATGACTAGAATTTTCAATTCAAACCACTTCAACACAATAATATATACCAAATAGTGTTGTGTGCCAAGTTTCGTGCAAAACAAACCAAGTTTGAGCTACTTTATGCGCAAAAGTTCCAAAAACGCTTAAAAACCCTTAAAATCGCAACTTAACATGTAATTTCTAGCATATGACTATGATTTACAATTCTAATCACTTCAACACAATAATATATACCAAATAGTGTTGTGTGCCAAGTTTCGTGCAAAACAAACCAAGTTTTAGGTACTGTATGCGCAAAAGTACCAAAAACGCTTAAAAACCCTTAAAATCAAAACTTAACATGTAATTTCTAGCATATGACTATAATTTTCAATTCTAACCACTTCAATACAATAATATATACCAAATAGTTTTATGTGCCAAGTTTCGTGCAAAACAAACCAAGTTTGAGGTACTGTATGCGCAAAAGTGCCAAAAACGCTTAAAAACCCTTAAAATCGCAATTTAACATGTAATTTCCAGCATATGACTAGGATTTTCAATTCTAGCCACTTGAACACAATAATATATCCAAAATAGTGTTGTGTGCCAAGTTTCGTGCAAAACAAACCAAGTTTGAGGTACTGTATGCGCAAAAGTGGCAAAAACGCTTAAAAACCCTTAAAATCGCAACTTAACATGTAATTTCAAGCATATCACTTTGATTTTGAATTCTAAACACTTCAACACAATAATATATACCAAATAGTGTTGTGTGCCAAGTTTCGTGCAAAACAAACCAAGTTTGAGCTACTTTATGCGCAAAAGTGCCAAAAACGCTTAAAAACCCTTAAAATCGCAACTTAACATGTAATTTCTAGCGTATGACTATGATTTTCAATTCTAACAACTTCAATACAATAATATATACCAAATAGTATTAAGTTTCGTGCATAACAAACCAAGTTTAAGGTACTGTATGCGCAAAAGTGCCAAAAACGCTTAAAAACCCTTAAAATCGCAACTTAACATGTAATTTCTAGCATATGACTATGATTTACAATTCTAATCACTTCAATACAATAATATATACCAAATAGTGTTGTGTGCCAAGTTTCGTGCAAAACAAACCAAGTTTTAGGTACTGTATGCGCAAAAGTACCAAAAACGCTTAAAAACCCTTAAAATCAAAACTTAACATGTAATTTCTAGCATATGACTATAATTTTCAATTCTAACCACTTCAATACAATAATATATACCAAATAGTTTTATGTGCCAAGTTTCGTGCAAAACAAACCAAGTTTGAGGTACTGTATGCGCAAAAGTGCCAAAAACGCTTAAAAACCCTTAAAATCGCAATTTAACATGTAATTTCCAGCATATGACTAGGATTTTCAATTCTAACCACTTGAACACAATAATATATCCAAAATAGTGTTGTGTGCCAAGTTTCGTGCAAAACAAACCAAGTTTGAGGTACTGTATGCGCAAAAGTGCCAAAAACGCTTAAAAACCTTTAAAATCGCAACTTAACATGTAATTTCAAGCATATGACATTGATTTTGAATTCTAAACACTTCAACACAATAATATATACCAAATAGTGTTGTGTGCCAAGTTTCGTGCAAAACAAACCAAGTTTGAGCTACTTTATGCGCAAAAGTGCCAAAAACGCTTAAAAACCCTTAACATCGCAACTTAACATGTAATTTCTAGCATATGACTATGATGTTCAAGTCTAACCACTTCAATACATTAATATATACAAAATAGTATTAAGTTTCGTGCAAAACAAACCAAGTTTGAGGTACTATATGCGCAAAAGTGCCAAGAACGCTTAAAAACCCTTAAAATCGCAACTTAACATGTAATTTCAAGCATATCACTTTGATTTTGAATTCTAAACACTTCAACACAATAATATATACCAAATAGTGTTGTGTGCCAAGTTTCGTGCAAAACAAACCAAGTTTGAGCTACTTTATGCGCAAAAGTGCCAAAAACGCTTAAAAACCCTTAAAATCGCAACTTAACATGTAATTTCTAGCGTATGACTATGATTTTCAATTCTAACAACTTCAATACAATAATATATACCAAATAGTATTAAGTTTCGTGCATAACAAACCAAGTTTAAGGTACTGTATGCGCAAAAGTGCCAAAAACGCTTAAAAACCCTTAAAATCGCAACTTAACATGTAATTTCTAGCATATGACTATGATTTACAATTCTAATCACTTCAATACAATAATATATACCAAATAGTGTTGTGTGCCAAGTTTCGTGCAAAACAAACCAAGTTTTAGGTACTGTATGCGCAAAAGTACCAAAAAACGCTTAAAAACCCTTAAAATCAAAACTTAACATGTAATTTCTAGCATATGACTATAATTTTCAATTCTAACCACTTCAATACAATAATATATACCAAATAGTTTTATGTGCCAAGTTTCGTGCAAAACAAACCAAGTTTGAGGTACTGTATGCGCAAAAGTGCCAAAAACGCTTAAAAACCCTTAAAATCGCAATTTAACATGTAATTTCCAGCATATGACTAGGATTTTCAATTCTAACCACTTGAACACAATAATATATCCAAAATAGTGTTGTGTGCCAAGTTTCGTGCAAAACAAACCAAGTTTGAGGTACTGTATGCGCAAAAGTGCCAAAAACGCTTAAAAACCTTTAAAATCGCAACTTAACATGTAATTTCAAGCATATGACATTGATTTTGAATTCTAAACACTTCAACACAATAATATATACCAAATAGTGTTGTGTGCCAAGTTTCGTGCAAAACAAACCAAGTTTGAGCTACTTTATGCGCAAAAGTGCCAAAAACGCTTAAAAACCCTTAACATCGCAACTTAACATGTAATTTCTAGCATATGACTATGATGTTCAAGTCTAACCACTTCAATACATTAATATATACAAAATAGTATTAAGTTTCGTGCAAAACAAACCAAGTTTGAGGTACTATATGCGCAAAAGTGCCAAGAACGCTTAAAAACCCTTAAAATCGCAATTTAACTTGTAATTTCAAGCATATGACTAGGATTTTCAATTCTAACCACATGAACATATTAATATATCCAAAATATTGTTGTGTGCCATGTTCGTGCAAAACAAACCAAGTTTGAGCTACTTTATGCGCAAAAGTGCCAAAAACGCTTAAAAACCCTTCAAAATCGCAACTTAACATGTAATTTCAAGCATATGACTTTGATTTTGAATTATAACCACTTCAACACAATAACATATACCAAATAGTGTTTTGAGCCAAGTTTCGTGCAAAAAAAACATAGCTTGAGCTACATTATGCGCAAAAGTGTCAAAAACGCTTAAAAACCCTCAAAATCGCAACTTAACATGTAAATTCTAGCATATGACAAGGATTTTAAATTCTAACCCGATCAACACAATAATATATACCAAATAGTGATGTGTGCCAAGTTTCGTGCAAAACAAACCAAGTTTGAGGTACTGTATGCGCAAAAGTGCCAAGAACGCTTAAAAACCCTTAAAATCGCAATTTAAATTGTAATTTCAAGCATATGACTAGGATTTTCAATTCTAACCACTAGAACATATTAATATATCCAAAAATATTGTTGTGTGCCATGTTCGTGCCAAAACAAACCAAGTTTGAGGTACTGTATGCGCAAAAGTGCCAAAAACGCTTAAAAACCCTTAAAATCGCAACTTAACATGTAATTTAAAGCATATAACTTTGATTTTGAATTCTAAACACTTCAACACAATAATATATACCAAATAGTGTTGTGTGCCAAGTTTCGTGCAAAACAAACCAAGTTTGAGCTACTTTATGCGCAAAAGTGCCAAAAACGCTTAAAAACCCTTAATATCGCAACTTAACATGTAATTTCTAGCATATGACTATGATTTTCAATTCTAACCACTTCAATACATTAATATATACCAAATAGTATTAAGTTTCGTGCAAAACAAACCAAGTTTGAGGTACTGTATGCGCAAAAGTGCCAAGAACGCTTAAAAACCCTTAAAATCGCAATTTAACTTGTAATTTCAAGCATATGACTAGGATTTTCAATTCTAACCACATGAACATATTAATATATCCTAAATATTGTTGTGTGCCATGTTCGTGCAAAACAAACCAAGTTTGAGCTACTTTATGCGCAAAAGTGCCAAAAACGCTTAAAAACCCTTCAAAATCGCAACTTAACATGTAATTTCAAGCATATGACTTTGATTTTGAATTATAACCACTTCAACACAATAACATATACCAAATAGTGTTTTGAGCCAAGTTTCGTGCAAAAAAAACATAGCTTGAGCTACATTATGCGCAAAAGTGTCAAAAACGCTTACAAACCCTCAAAATCGCAACTTAACATGTAAATTCTAGCATATGACAAGGATTTTAAATTCTAACCCGTTCAACACAATAATATATACCAAATAGTGATGTGTGCCAAGTTTCGTGCAAAACAAACCAAGTTTGAACTACTTTATACGCAAAAGTGCCAAAAACGCTTAAAAACCCTTAAAATCGCAACTTAACATGTAATTTCGCATATAACTAGGATTTTAAATTCTAAACACTTCAACACAATAATATATACCAAATAGTGTTGTGTGCATGCTTTCGTGCAAAACGAACCTAGTGTGAGCTACTTTATGCGCAAAAGTGCCAAAAACACTTAAAAACCCTTAAAATCGCAACTTAACATGTAATTTCAAGCATATGACTAACATTTTCAATTCGAACCACTTCAACACAATAATATATACCAAATAGTGTTGTGTGCCAAGTTTCGTGCAAAACAAACAATGTTTGAGCTACTTTAAGCGCAAAAGTGCCAAAAACGCTTAAAAACCCTTAAAATCGCGACATAACATGTAATTTCTAGCATATGACTATGATTTACAATTATAAGCACTTCAATACAATAATATATACCAAATAGTGTTGTGTGCCAAGTTTCGTGCATAACAAACCAAGTTTAAGGTACTGTATGCGCAAAAGTGCCAAAAACGCTTAAAAACCCTTAAAATCGCAACTTAACATGTAATTTCTAGCATATGACTATGATTTTCAATTCTAACAACTTCAATACAATAATATATACCAAATAGTGTTGTGTGCATTCTTTCGTGCAAAACGAACCTAGTTTGAGCTACTTTATGCGCAAAAGTGCCAAAAAACGCTTAAAAACCCTTAAAATCACAACTTAACATGTAATTTCTAGCATATGACTAGCATTTTCAATTCAAACCACTTCAACACAATAATATATACCAAATAGTGTTGTGTGCCAAGTTTCGTGCAAAACAAACCAAGTTTGAGCTACTTTATGCGCAAAAGTTCCAAAAACGCTTAAAAACCCTTAAAATCGCAACTTAACATGTAATTTCTAGCATATGACTATGATTTACAATTCTAATCACTTCAACACAATAATATATACCAAATAGTGTTGTGTGCCAAGTTTCGTGCAAAACAAACCAAGTTTTAGGTACTGTATGCGCAAAAGTACCAAAAACGCTTAAAAACCCTTAAAATCAAAACTTAACATGTAATTTCTAGCATATGACTATAATTTTCAATTCTAACCACTTCAATACAATAATATATACCAAATAGTTTTATGTGCCAAGTTTCGTGCAAAACAAACCAAGTTTGAGGTACTGTATGCGCAAAAGTGCCAAAAACGCTTAAAAACCCTTAAAATCGCAATTTAACATGTAATTTCCAGCATATGACTAGGATTTTCAATTCTAGCCACTTGAACACAATAATATATCCAAAATAGTGTTGTGTGCCAAGTTTCGTGCAAAACAAACCAAGTTTGAGGTACTGTATGCGCAAAAGTGCCAAAAACGCTTAAAAACCTTTAAAATTGCAACTTAACATGTAATTTCAAGCATATGACTTTGATTTTGAATTCTAAACACTTCAACACAATAATATATACCAAATAGTGTTGTGTGCCAAGTTTCGTGCAAAACAAACCAAGTTTGAGCTACTTTATGCGCAAAAGTGCCAAAAACGCTTAAAAACCCTTAACATCGCAACTTAACATGTAATTTCTAGCATATGACTATGATTTTCAATTCTAACCACTTCAATACATTAATATATACAAAATAGTATTAAGTTTCGTGCAAAACAAACCAAGTTTGAGGTACTGTATGCGCAAAAGTGCCAAGAACGCTTAAAAACCCTTAAAATCGCAATTTAACTTGTAATTTCAAGCATATGACTAGGATTTTCAATTCTAACCACATGAACATATTAATATATCCTAAATATTGTTGTGTGCCATGTTCGTGCAAAACAAACCAAGTTTGAGCTACTTTATGCGCAAAAGTGCCAAAAACGCTTAAAAACCCTTCAAAATCGCAACTTAACATGTAATTTCAAGCATATGACTTTGATTTTTAATTCTAACCACTTCAACACAATAACATATACCAAATAGTGTTTTGAGCCAAGTTTCGTGCAAAAAAACCATAGCTTGAGCTACATTATGCGCAAAAGTGTCAAAAACGCTTACAAACCCTCAAAATCGCAACTTAACATGTAAATTCTAGCATATGACAAGGATTTTAAATTCTAACCCGTTCAAAACAATAATATATACCAAATAGTGATGTGTGCCAAGTTTCGTGCAAAACAAACCAAGTTTGAACTACTTTATACGCAAAAGTGACAAAAACGTTTAAAAACCCTTAAAATCGCAACTTAACATGTAATTTCTAGCATATAACTCGGATTTTAAATTCTAAACACTTCAACACAATAATATATACCAACTAGTGTTGTGTGCATGCTTTCGTGCAAAACGAACCTAGTGTGAGCTACTTTATGCGCAAAAGTGCCAAAAACACTTAAAAACCCTTAAAATCGCAACTTAACATGTAATTTCAAGCATATGACTAACATTTTCAATTCGAACCACTTCAACACAATAATATATACCTAATAGTGTTGTGTGCCAAGTTTCGTGCAAAACAAACAATGTTTGAGCTACTTTAAGCGCAAAAGTGCCAAAAACGCTTAAAAACCCTTAAAATCGCGACATAACATGTAATTTCTAGCATATGACTATGATTTAAGATTATAATCCCTTCAATACAATAATATATACCAAATAGTGTTGTGTGCCAAGTTTCGTGCATAACAAACCAAGTTTAAGGTACTGTATGCGCAAAAGTGCCAAAAACGCTTAAAAACCCTTAAAATCGCAACTTAACATGTAATTTCTAGCATATGACTATGATTTTCAATTCTAACAACTTCAATACAATAATATATACCAAATAGTGTTGTGTGCATTCTTTCGTGCAAAACGAACCTAGTTTGAGCTACTTTATGCGCAAAAGTGCCAAAAACGCTTAAAAACCCTTAAAATCACAACTTAACATGTAATTTCTAGCATATGACTAGCATTTTCAATTCAAACCACTTCAACACAATAATATATACCAAATAGTGTTGTGTGCAAAGTTTCGTGCAAAACAAACCAAGTTTGAGCTACTTTATGCGCAAAAGTTCCAAAAACGCTTAAAAACCCTTAAAATCGCAACTTAACATGTAATTTCTAGCATATGACTATGATTTACAATTCTAATCACTTCAACACAATAATATATACCAAATAGTGTTGTGTGCCAAGTTTCGTGCAAAACAAACCAAGTTTTAGGTACTGTATGCGCAAAAGTACCAAAAACGCTTAAAAACCCTTAAAATCAAAACTTAACATGTAATTTCTAGCATATGACTATAATTTTCAATTCTAACCACTTCAATACAATAATATATACCAAATAGTTTTATGTGGCAAGTTTCGTGCAAAACAAACCAAGTTTGAGGTACTGTATGCGCAAAAGTGCCAAAAACGCTTAAAAACCCTTAAAATCGCAATTTAACATGTAATTTCCAGCATATGACTAGGATTTTCAATTCTAACCACTTGAACACAATAATATATCCAAAATAGTGTTGTGTGCCAAGTTTCGTGCAAAACAAACCAAGTTTGAGGTACTGTATGCGCAAAAGTGCCAAAAACGCTTAAAAACCCTTAAAATTGCAACTTAACATGTAATTTCAAGCATATGACTTTGATTTTGAATTCTAAACACTTCAACACAATAATATATACCAAATAGTGTTGTGTGCCAAGTTTCGTGCAAAACAAACCAAGTTTGAGCTACTTTATGCGCAAAAGTGCCAAAAACGCTTAAAAACCCTTAACATCGCAACTTAACATGTAATTTCTAGCATATGACTATGATTTTCAATTCTAACCACTTCAATACATTAATATATACAAAATAGTATTAAGTTTCGTGCAAAACAAACCAAGTTTGAGGTACTGTATGCGCAAAAGTGCCAAGAACGCTTAAAAACCCTTAAAATCGCAATTTAACTTGTAATTTCAAGCATATGACTAGGATTTTCAATTCTAACCACATGAACATATTAATATATCCTAAATATTGTTGTGTGCCATGTTCGTGCAAAACAAACCAAGTTTGAGCTACTTTATGCGCAAAAGTGCCAAAAACGCTTAAAAACCCTTCAAAATCGCAACTTAACATGTAATTTCAAGCATATGACTTTGATTTTTAATTCTAACCACTTCAACACAATAACATATACCAAATAGTGTTTTGAGCCAAGTTTCGTGCAAAAAAACCATAGCTTGAGCTACATTATGCGCAAAAGTGTCAAAAACGCTTACAAACCCTCAAAATCGCAACTTATCAAAATCGCAACTTAACATGTAAATTCTAGCATATGACAAGGATTTTAAATTCTAACCCGTTCAAAACAATAATATATACCAAATAGTGATGTGTGCCAAGTTTCGTGCAAAACAAACCAAGTTTGAACTACTTTATACGCAAAAGTGACAAAAACGTTTAAAAACCCTTAAAATCGCAACTTAACATGTAATTTCTAGCATATAACTCGGATTTTAAATTCTAAACACTTCAACACAATAATATATACCAACTAGTGTTGTGTGCATGCTTTCGTGCAAAACGAACCTAGTGTGAGCTACTTTATGCGCAAAAGTGCCAAAAACACTTTAAAAACCCTTAAAATCGCAACTTAACATGTAATTTCAAGCATATGACTAACATTTTCAATTCGAACCACTTCAACACAATAATATATACCAAATAGTGTTGTGTGCCAAGTTTCGTGCAAAACAAACAATGTTTGAGCTACTTTAAGCGCAAAAGTGCCAAAAACGCTTAAAAAACCCTTAAAATCGCGACATAACATGTAATTTCTAGCATATGACTATGATTTAAGATTATAATCCCTTCAATACAATAATATATACCAAATAGTGTTGTGTGCCAAGTTTCGTGCATAACAAACCAAGTTTAAGGTACTGTATGCGCAAAAGTGCCAAAAACGCTTAAAAACCCTTAAAATCGCAACTTAACATGTAATTTCTAGCATATGACTATGATTTTCAATTCTAACAACTTCAATACAATAATATATACCAAATAGTGTTGTGTGCATTCTTTCGTGCAAAACGAACCTAGTTTGAGCTACTTTATGCGCAAAAGTGCCAAAAACGCTTAAAAACCCTTTAAAATCACAACTTAACATGTAATTTCTAGCATATGACTAGCATTTTCAATTCAAACCACTTCAACACAATAATATATACCAAATAGTGTTGTGTGCCAAGTTTCGTGCAAAACAAACCAAGTTTGAGCTACTTTATGCGCAAAAGTTCCAAAAACGCTTAAAAACCCTTAAAATCGCAACTTAACATGTAATTTCTAGCATATGACTATGATTTACAATTCTAATCACTTCAATACAATAATATATACCAAATAGTGTTGTGTGCCAAGTTTCGTGCAAAACAAACCAAGTTTTAGGTACTGTATGCGCAAAAGTATCAAAAACGCTTAAAAACCCTTAAAATCAAAACTTAACATGTAATTTC
>NC_080052.1:877117-907559 GCF_026212465.1 Amaranthus tricolor | reverse complement strand
CGTTTTTGGCAGTTTTGCGCATAAAGTAGCTCAAACTTGGTTTGTTTTGCACGAAACTTGGCCCACAAAACTATTTGGTATATATTTTTCTATTGAAGCGGTTAGAATTTAAAATCATGGTCACATGCTAGAAATTACAGGTTAAGTTGCGATTTTAAGGGTTTTTAAGCGTTTTTGGCACTTTTGCGCATAAAGTAGCTCAAACTTGGTTTGTTTTGCACGAAATATGGCACACAATGCTGTTTGGTATTTATTATTCTATTGAAGTGGTTAGAAATGAAAATCATAGTTATATGCTAGAAAATACGAGTTAAGTTGCGATTTTAAGGGTTTATATGCGTTTTTGGCACTTTTGCGCAAATAGTAGCTCAAACTTGGTTTGATTTGCATGAAACTTGGCACACAACAATATTTGGTATATATTATTATTTAAAATGGTTAGAATTATAAATCATACTCATATGCTTGAAATTACGTGTTAAGTTGCGATTTTAAGGGTTTTAAGCGTTTTTGGCACTTTTGCGCATAAAGTAGCTCAAACTTTGTTTGTTTTGCACAAAACTTGGCGCACAACACTATTTGGTATATATTATTATGTTGACGTGGTTACAATTTAAAATCATAGTCATATACTAGAAATTAAGTGTTACGTTACGATTCTAAGGGTTTTTAAGCGTGTTTGGAAATTTTGCTTATAAAGTCGCCCAAAATTGGTTTGTTTTGCACGAAACTTAGCAAACAACACTATTTGGTGTATATTATTGTGTTGATGTGGTTAGAAATAAAAATCATAGACATATGCTAGAAATTATATGTTAAGTTGCGATTTCAAGGGTTTTTAAGCGTTTTTAGCACTTTTGCGCATAAAGTAGCTCAAACTCGGTTTGTTTTGCACGAAACTTGGCACACAACACTATTTGGTATATATTATTGTGTTGAAGTGGTTAGAATTGAAAATTATAGTCATATGCTACATGTTAAGTTGCAATTTTAAAGGTTTTAAAGCGGTGTTGGCAATTTTGCGCATAAAGTAGTTCAAATTTGGTTTGATTTGGACGAAACTTGCCACACAACACTATTTGGTATATCTTATTATGTTGAATTTAGAATTGAAAATCATAGGCTTATGCTATAAATTAAGTGTTAAGTTACAATTTTAAGGTTTTTTAAGCGTTTTTGGCACTTTTGCGCATACAATAGCTCAAACTTGGTTTGATTTGCATGAAACCTTGCACACAACACTATTTCGTATATATTATGATGTTGAAGTGGTTAAAATTGAATATCATAGTCTTATGCTAGAAATTAAGTGTTAAGTTGCGATTTTAAGGGTTTTTAAGCGTTTTTTGGCACTTTTGCGCAAAAAGTAGATGCAACTTGGTTTGTTTTGCACGAAAGTTGGCACACAAATTTATTTGGTATATAATATTGTGTTGAAGTTGCTAGAATTGAAAATCATACCCATATGCTATAAATTACATCTTAAGCTGCTTTGTTAAGGGTTTTTAAGTGTTTTTGGCATTTTTGCGTATCAAGTAGCTCAAAGTTGGTTTGTTTTGCACGAAACTTGGCACACAACACTATTTGGTATATATTATTGTGTTGAAGTGGTTAGAATTGAAAATCATAGTAATATGCAAGAAATTATATGTTAAGTTGCGATTTTAAGGGTTTTTAGGTGTTTTTGGCACTTTTGCGCATAAAGTAGCTAAAACTTGTTTGTTTTGCACGAATCTTAGTACACAAAACTATTTGATATACATTATTGTGTTGAAGTGGTTAGAATTTAAAATCATATTCATCTTCCAGAAATTACATGTTACGTTGCGATTTTAAGGATTTTTAAGCGTTTTTTGCACTTTGCGCATAAAGTAGCTCAACTTGGTTTGTTTTGCACGAAACTTGGCACACATCACTATTTGGTATATATTATTGTTTTGAAGTGATTAGATTTGAAAATCATAGTCATATGCTAGAAATTACATGTTAAGTTGCGATTTTAAGGGTTTTTTAGCGTTTTTGGCACTTTTGCGCATAAAGTGGCTCAAACTTGGCTTCTTTTGCGCGAATCTTGGCACACAACACTATTTAGTATATATGATTGTGTTGAAGGGCTAAACTTGAAAATTATAGTTATATGCTAGAAATAACGTGTTAAGTTGTGATTTTAAAGGTTTTAAGCGTTTTTTGCATTTTTCCACATAAAGTAGCTAAAACTTGGTTTATTTTGCACGCAACTTGCAACACAAAATTATTTGTCATATGCTATAAATTAAATTATATGTTAAGTTGCGAATTTCAGGGTTTTTTAAGCGTTTTTGCACTTTTGCGCATAAAATATCTCAAACTTGATTTGTTTTGTACGAAACTTGGCACACAACACTATTCGTTAATATTATTGTTTTGAAGAGATTAGAATTTAAAATCATAGTCATATGCGAGAAATTAATTGTTAAGTTGCGATTTTAAGGGTTTTTCAGCGTTTTTGGCAGTTTTGCCCATAAAGTAGCTCAAACATGGTTTGTTTTGCACGAAACTTGGCACACAAAACTATTTGGCATATATTATTTATTTGAGGTGGTTAGAATTTAAAATCATGGTCATATGCTACAAATTACATGTTAAGTGGTGATTTTCAGGGTTTTTAAGCGTTTTTGGCAATTTTGCGCATAAAGTAGCTAAAACTTGGTTTGTTTTGCACGAAACTTGGCACACAACACTATTTGGTATATATTATTGTGTTGAAGTGGTTAGAATTGAAAATGATAGTCATATGCTAAAAATTACGTGTTAAGTTGCGATTTGATGCGTTTTAAAGAGTTTTTGGTACTTTTGCGCATAAAGTAGCTTTAACTTGGTTTGTTTTGCGCGAAACTTCCAACACAACACTATTTGGTCTATATTATTGCGTTGAAGTGGTTAGAATTGAAAATCATAGTCATATGCAAGAATATACGTGTTAAGTTGTGATTTTAAAGATTTATAACCGTTTTTGGCACTTTTGCACATAAAGTAGCTCAAACTTGGTTTATTTTGCACGAAAATTGGCACACAATACTATTCGGTATATATTATTGTGTTGAAGTGGTTAGAATTGAAAATCATATTCATATGCTAGAAATTACGTGTTAAGTTGCGATTTTATACGTTTTTAAGCGTTTTGGGCACTTGTGCTCATAAAATAGCTCAAACGTGGTTTTTTTTGCACGAAACTTGGCACACAACACTATTTGGTATATATTATTGTGTTGAAGTGGTTAAAATTGAAAATCGTAGTCATATGCTAGAAATGACGTGTGAGGTTGCGATTTGATGCATTTTAAAGAGTTTTTGGTACTTTTGCGCATAAAGTAGCTTTAACTTGGTTTGTTTTACGCGAAACTTGCCACACAACACTATTTGGTCTATATTATTGATTTGAAGTGGTTAGAATTGAAAATCACAGTCATATGTTAGAATATACGTGTTAAGTTGTGATTTCAAAGATTTTTAACCGTTTTTGGCACTTTTGCACATAATGTAGCTCAAACTTGGTTTGTTTTTGACGAAACTTGACACACAACACTATTCGGTATATATTATTGTGTTGAAGTGGTTAGAATTGAAAATCATATTCATATGCTAGAAATTACGTGTTAAGTTGCGATTTGATGCGTTTTTGAGAGTGTTTAGTACTTTTTCGCATAAAGTAGCTTTAACTTGGTTTGTTTTTCACGAAACTTGGCACACAACACTATTTGGTCTACATTATTGCATTGAAGTGGTTAGAATTGAAAATTAAAGTCATATACTAGAAATTACGTGTTAAGTTGTGATTTTAAAGTTTTTTAACCGTTTTTGGCACTTTTGCGCATAAAGTAGCTCAAACTTGGTCTGTTTTTGACGAAACTTGGCACACAACACTATTCGGTATATATTATTGTGTTGATGTGGTTAGAATTGAAAATCATATTCATAAGCTAGAAATTACGTATTAAGTTGCGATTTTATACGTTTTTAAGCGTTTTTGGCACTTGTGCTCATAAAATAGCTCAAACGTGTTTTATTTTGCACGAAACTTGGCACACAACACTATTTGGTATATATTATTGTGTTTAAGTGGTTAGACTTGAAAATGATAGTCATATGCTAGAAATTACGAGTTAAGTTGCGATTTGATGCGTTTTAAAGAGTTTTTGGTACTTTTGCGCATAAAGTAGCTTTAACTTGGTTTGTTTTGCGCGAAACTTGCCACACAACACTTTTTGGTCTATATTATTGCGTTGAAGTGGCTAGAATTTAAAATCATAGTCATGTACTAGTAATTACGTGTTAAGTTGTGATTTTAAAGGTTTTTAACCGTTTTTGGCACTTTTGCGCATAAAGTAGCTCAAACTTGGTTTGTTTTGCACGAAACTTGGCACACAACACTATTTGGTATATATTGTTGTGTTGAAGTGGTTAGAATTGAAAATCATAGTAATATGCAAGAAATTATATGTTAAGTTGCGATTTTAAGGGTTTTTAGGCGTTTTTGGCACTTTTGCGCATAAAGTAGCTAAAACTTGGTTTGTTTTGCACGAATCTTAGCACACAAAACTATTTGATATACATTATTGTGTTGAAGTGGTTAGAATTTAAAATCATATTCATCTTCCAGAAATTACATGTTAAGTTGCGATTTTAAGGATTTTTAAGCGTTTTTTTGCACTTTGCGCATAAAGTAGCTCAAACTTGGTTTGTTTTGCACGAAACTTGGCACACATCACTATATGGTATATATTATTGTTTTGAAGTGATTAGATTTGAAAATCATAGTCATATGCTAGAAATTACATGTTAAGTTGCGATTTTAAGGGTTTTTTAGCGTTTTTGGCACTTTTGCGCATAAAGTAGCTCAAACTTGGCTTCTTTTGCGCGAATCTTGGCACACAACACTATTTAGTATATATGCTTGTGTTGAAGGGCTAAAATTGAAAATTATAGTTATATGCTAGAAATAACGTGTTAAGTTGTGATTTTAAAGGTTTTAAGCGTTTTTAGCATTTTTCCGCATAAAGTAGCTAAAACTTGGTTTATTTTGCACGAAACTTGCAACACAAAATTATTTGTCATATGCTATAAATTAAATTATATGTTAAGTTGCGAATTTCAGGGTTTTTAAGCGTTTTTGCACTTTTGCGCATAAAATATCTCAAACTTGGTTTGTTTTGTACGAAACTTGGCACACAACACTATTCGTTAATATTATTGTTTTGAAGAGATTAGAATTTAAAATCATAGTCATATGCGAGAAATTAATTGTTAAGTTGCGATTTTAAGGGTTTTTCAGCGTTTTTGGCAGTTTTGCCCATAAAGTAGCTCAAACATGGTTTGTTTTGCACGAAACTTGGCACACAAAACTATTTGGCATATATTATTTTTTTGAAGTGGTTAGAATTTAAAATCATGGTCATATGCTACAAATTACATGTTAAGTGGTGATTTTCAGGGTTTTTAAGCGTTTTTGGCAATTTTGCGCATAAAGTAGCTAAAACTTGGTTTGTTTTGCACGAAACTTGGCACACAACACTATTTGGTATATATTATTGTGTTGAAGTGGTTAGAATTGAAAATGATAGTCATATGCTAAAAATTACGTGTTAAGTTGCGATTTGATGCGTTTTAAAGAGTTTTTGGTACTTTTGCGCATAAAGTAGCTTTAACTTGGTTTGTTTTGCGCGAAACTTCCAACACAACACTATTTGGTCTATATTATTGCGTTGAAGTGGTTAGAATTGAAAATCATAGTCATATGCAAGAATATACGTGTTAAGTTGTGATTTTAAAGATTTATAACCGTTTTTGGCACTTTTGCACATAAAGTAGCTCAAACTTGGTTTATTTTGCACGAAAATTGGCACACAATACTATTCGGTATATATTATTGTGTTGAAGTGGTTAGAATTGAAAATCATATTCATATGCTAGAAATTACGTGTTAAGTTGCGATTTTATACGTTTTTAAGCGTTTTGGGCACTTGTGCTCATAAAATAGCTCAAACGTGGTTTTTTTTTGCACGAAACTTGGCACACAACACTATTTGGTATATATTATTGTGTTGAAGTGGTTAAAATTGAAAATCGTAGTCATATGCTAGAAATGACGTGTGAGGTTGCGATTTGATGCATTTTAAAGAGTTTTTGGTACTTTTGCGCATAAAGTAGCTTTAACTTGGTTTGTTTTACGCGAAACTTGCCACACAACACTATTTGGTCTATATTATTGATTTGAAGTGGTTAGAATTGAAAATCACAGTCATATGTTAGAATATACGTGTTAAGTTGTGATTTCAAAGATTTTTAACCGTTTTTGGCACTTTTGCACATAATGTAGCTCAAACTTGGTTTGTTTTTGACGAAACTTGACACACAACACTATTCGGTATATATTATTGTGTTGAAGTGGTTAGAATTGAAAATCATATTCATATGCTAGAAATTACGTGTTAAGTTGCGATTTGATGCGTTTTTGAGAGTGTTTAGTACTTTTTCGCATAAAGTAGCTTTAACTTGGTTTGTTTTTCACGAAACTTGGCACACAACACTATTTGGTCTACATTATTGCATTGAAGTGGTTAGAATTGAAAATTAAAGTCATATACTAGAAATTACGTGTTAAGTTGTGATTTTAAAGTTTTTTAACCGTTTTTGGCACTTTTGCGCATAAAGTAGCTCAAACTTGGTCTGTTTTTGACGAAACTTGGCACACAACACTATTCGGTATATATTATTGTGTTGATGTGGTTAGAATTGAAAATCATATTCATAAGCTAGAAATTACGTATTAAGTTGCGATTTTATACGTTTTTAAGCGTTTTTGGCACTTGTGCTCATAAAATAGCTCAAACGTGTTTTATTTTGCACGAAACTTGGCACACAACACTATTTGGTATATATTATTGTGTTTAAGTGGTTAGACTTGAAAATGATAGTCATATGCTAGAAATTACGAGTTAAGTTGCGATTTGATGCGTTTTAAAGAGTTTTTGGTACTTTTGCGCATAAAGTAGCTTTAACTTGGTTTGTTTTGCGCGAAACTTGCCACACAACACTTTTTGGTCTATATTATTGCGTTGAAGTGGCTAGAATTTAAAATCATAGTCATGTACTAGTAATTACGTGTTAAGTTGTGATTTTAAAGGTTTTTAACCGTTTTTGGCACTTTTGCGCATAAAGTAGCTCAAACTTGGTTTGTTTTGCACGAAACTTGGCACACAACACTATTTGGTATATATTGTTGTGTTGAAGTGGTTAGAATTGAAAATCATAGTAATATGCAAGAAATTATATGTTAAGTTGCGATTTTAAGGGTTTTTAGGCGTTTTTGGCACTTTTGCGCATAAAGTAGCTAAAACTTGGTTTGTTTTGCACGAATCTTAGCACACAAAACTATTTGATATACATTATTGTGTTGAAGTGGTTAGAATTTAAAATCATATTCATCTTCCAGAAATTACATGTTAAGTTGCGATTTTAAGGATTTTTAAGCGTTTTTTGCACTTTGCGCATAAAGTAGCTCAAACTTGGTTTGTTTTGCACGAAACTTGGCACACATCACTATATGGTATATATTATTGTTTTGAAGTGATTAGATTTGAAAATCATAGTCATATGCTAGAAATTACATGTTAAGTTGCGATTTTAAGGGTTTTTTAGCGTTTTTGGCACTTTTGCGCATAAAGTAGCTCAAACTTGGCTTCTTTTGCGCGAATCTTGGCACACAACACTATTTAGTATATATGCTTGTGTTGAAGGGCTAAAATTGAAAATTATAGTTATATGCTAGAAATAACGTGTTAAGTTGTGATTTTAAAGGTTTTAAGCGTTTTTAGCATTTTTCCGCATAAAGTAGCTAAAACTTGGTTTATTTTGCACGAAACTTGCAACACAAAATTATTTGTCATATGCTATAAATTAAATTATATGTTAAGTTGCGAATTTCAGGGTTTTTAAGCGTTTTTGCACTTTTGCGCATAAAATATCTCAAACTTGGTTTGTTTTGTACGAAACTTGGCACACAACACTATTCGTTAATATTATTGTTTTGAAGAGATTAGAATTTAAAATCATAGTCATATGCGAGAAATTAATTGTTAAGTTGCGATTTTAAGGGTTTTTCAGCGTTTTTGGCAGTTTTGCCCATAAAGTAGCTCAAACATGGTTTGTTTTGCACGAAACTTGGCACACAAAACTATTTGGCATATATTATTTTTTTGAAGTGGTTAGAATTTAAAATCATGGTCATATGCTACAAATTACATGTTAAGTGGTGATTTTCAGGGTTTTTAAGCGTTTTTGGCAATTTTGCGCATAAAGTAGCTAAAACTTGGTTTGTTTTGCACGAAACTTGGCACACAACACTATTTGGTATATATTATTGTGTTGAAGTGGTTAGAATTGAAAATGATAGTCATATGCTAAAAATTACGTGTTAAGTTGCGATTTGATGCGTTTTAAAGAGTTTTTGGTACTTTTGCGCATAAAGTAGCTTTAACTTGGTTTGTTTTGCGCGAAACTTCCAACACAACACTATTTGGTCTATATTATTGCGTGGAAGTGGTTAGAATTGAAAATCATAGTCATATGCAAGAATATACGTGTTAAGTTGTGATTTTAAAGATTTATAACCGTTTTTGGCACTTTTGCACATAAAGTAGCTCAAACTTGGTTTATTTTGCACGAAAATTGGCACACAATACTATTCGGTATATATTATTGTGTTGAAGTGGTTAGAATTGAAAATCATATTCATATGCTAGAAATTACGTGTTAAGTTGCGATTTTATACGTTTTTAAGCGTTTTGGGCACTTGTGCTCATAAAATAGCTCAAACGTGGTTTTTTTTGCACGAAACTTGGCACACAACACTATTTGGTATATATTATTGTGTTGAAGTGGTTAAAATTGAAAATCGTAGTCATATGCTAGAAATGACGTGTGAGGTTGCGATTTGATGCATTTTAAAGAGTTTTTGGTACTTTTGCGCATAAAGTAGCTTTAACTTGGTTTGTTTTACGCGAAACTTGCCACACAACACTATTTGGTCTATATTATTGATTTGAAGTGGTTAGAATTGAAAATCACAGTCATATGTTAGAATATACGTGTTAAGTTGTGATTTCAAAGATTTTTAACCGTTTTTGGCACTTTTGCACATAATGTAGCTCAAACTTGGTTTGTTTTTGACGAAACTTGACACACAACACTATTCGGTATATATTATTGTGTTGAAGTGGTTAGAATTGAAAATCATATTCATATGCTAGAAATTACGTGTTAAGTTGCGATTTGATGCGTTTTTGAGAGTGTTTAGTACTTTTTCGCATAAAGTAGCTTTAACTTGGTTTGTTTTTCGCGAAACTTGGCACACAACACTATTTGGTCTATATTATTGCATTGAAGTGGTTAGAATTGAAAATTAAAGTCATATACTAGAAATTACGTGTTAAGTTGTGATTTTAAAGTTTTTTAACCGTTTTTGGCACTTTTGCGCATAAAGTAGCTCAAACTTGGTCTGTTTTTGACGAAACTTGGCACACAACACTATTCGGTATATATTATTGTGTTGATGTGGTTAGAATTGAAAATCATATTCATAAGCTAGAAATTACGTATTAAGTTGCGATTTTATACGTTTTTAAGCGTTTTTGGCACTTGTGCTCATAAAATAGCTCAAACGTGTTTTATTTTGCACGAAACTTGGCACACAACACTATTTGGTATATATTATTGTGTTTAAGTGGTTAGACTTGAAAATGATAGTCATATGCTAGAAATTACGAGTTAAGTTGCGATTTGATGCGTTTTAAAGAGTTTTTGGTACTTTTGCGCATAAAGTAGCTTTAACTTGGTTTGTTTTGCGCGAAACTTGCCACACAACACTTTTTGGTCTATATTATTGCGTTGAAGTGGCTAGAATTGAAAATCATAGTCATGTACTAGTAATTACGTGTTAAGTTGTGATTTTAAAGGTTTTTAACCGTTTTTGGCACTTTTGCGCATAAAGTAGCTCAAACTTGGTTTGTTTTGCACGAAACTTGGCACACAACACTATTCGGTATATATTATTGTGTTGAAGTGGTTAGAATTGAAAATCATATTCATATGCTAGAAATTACGTGTTAAGTTGCTATTTTATACGTTTTTAAGCGTTTTTGGCACTTGTGCTCATAAAATAGCTCAAACGTGTTTTATTTTGCACGAAACTTGGCACACAACACTATTTGGTATATATTATTGTGTTGAAGTGGTTAGAATTGAAAATCATAGTAATATGCAAGAAATTATATGTTAAGTTGCGATTTTAAGGGTTTTTAGGCATTTTTGGCACTTTTGCGCATAAAGTAGCTAAAACTTGGTTTGTTTTGCACGAATCTTAGCACACAAAACTATTTGATATACATTATTGTGTTGAAGTGGTTAGAATTTAAAATCATATTAATCTTCCAGAAATTACATGTTAAGTTGCGATTTTAAGGATTTTTAAGCGTTTTTTGCACTTTGCGCATAAAGTAGCTCAAACTTGGTTTGTTTTGCACGAAACTTGGCACACATCACTATTTGGTATATATTATTGTTTTGAAGTGATTAGATTTGAAAATCATAGTCATATGCTAGAAATTACATGTTAAGTTGCGATTTTAAGGGTTTTTTAGCGTTTTTGGCACTTTTGCGCATAAAGTAGCTCAAACTTGGCTTCTTTTGCGCGAATCTTGGCACACAACACTATTTAGTATATATGATTGTGTTGAAGGGCTAAAATTGAAAATTATAGTTATATGCTAGAAATAACGTGTTAAGTTGTGATTTTAAAGGTTTTAAGCGTTTTTAGCATTTTTCCGCATAAAGTAGCTAAAACTTGGTTTATTTTGCACGAAACTTGCAACACAAAATTATTTGTCATATGCTATAAATTAAATTATATGTTAAGTTGCGAATTTCAGGGTTTTTAAGCGTTTTTGCACTTTTGCGCATAAAATATCTCAAACTTGGTTTGTTTTGTACGAAACTTGGCACACAACACTATTCGTTAATATTATTGTTTTGAAGAGATTAGAATTTAAAATCATAGTCATATGCGAGAAATTAATTGTTAAGTTGCGATTTTAAGGGTTTTTCAGCGTTTTTGGCAGTTTTGCCCATAAAGTAGCTCAAACATGGTTTGTTTTGCACGAAACCTTGCACACAAAACTATTTGGCATATATTATTTTTTTGAAGTGGTTAGAATTTAAAATCATGGTCATATGCTACAAATTACATGTTAAGTGGCGATTTTCAAGGTTTTTAAGCGTTTTTGGCAATTTTGCGCATAAAGTAGCTAAAACTTGGTTTGTTTTGCACGAAACTTGGCACACAGTGCTGTTTTGAAAATATTATTCTTTTGAAGTGGTTAGAATTGAAAATCATAGTAATATGCTAGAAAATACGAGTTAAGTTGCGATTTTAAGGGTTTATATGCGTTTTTGGCACTTTTGCGCAAATAGTAGCTCAAACTTGGCACATAACCATATTTGGTATATAATATTATGTTGAAGTGGTTAGAATTAAAAATCGTAGTTATATGCTTGAAATTACGTGTTAAGTTGCGATTTTAATGGTTTTAAGCGTTTTTGTCACTTTTGCGCTGAAAGTAAATCAAACTTGGTTTGTTTTGCACGAAACTTGGCACACAACACTATTTGGTATATATTATTATGTTGAAGTGGTTACAATTTAAAATAATAGTCATATACTAGAAATTATGTGTTACGTTGCGATTTTAAGGGTTTTAAGCGTTTTTAGCACTTTTGCGCATAAAGTAGCTCAAACTGGGTTTGTTTTACACGAAACATGGCACACAACACTATTTGGTATATATTATTGTGTTGAAGTGGTTAGAATTGAAAATTATAGTCACAACCTACATGTTAAGTTGCAATTTTAAACGATTTTAAGCGTTTTTGGCACTTTTGCGCATAAAGTAGCTCAAACTTGGTTTGTTTTGCACGAAACTTGGCACACAACACTATTTGGTATATATTATTGTGTCGAAGTGGTCAGAATTGAAAATTATTGTCATATGCTATAAATTACATGTGAAGTTGCGATATTAAGGGTTTTTAAGCGTTTTTAGCACTTTTACGCATACAGTAGCTCAAACTTTGTTTGATTTGCATGAAACTTGGCACACAACACTATTTCGTATATATTATGATGTTGAAGTGGTTAGAATTGAATATCATAGTCTTATGCTAGAAATTAAGTGTTATGTTGCGATTATAAGGGTTTCTAAGCGTTTTTGGCACTTTTGCACATAAAGTAGCTCAAACTTGGTTTATTTTGCACGAAACTTGGCACACAATACTATTTGGTATATATTATTGTGTTGAAGTGGTTTAAATTGAAAACCATATTTATATGCTAGAAATTACATCTTTAGTTGCAATTTTATGGGTTTTTAAGCGTTTTTGGCACTTTTGCGCATAAAGTAGCTCAAACTTGGTTTGTTTTGCACGAAACTTGGCACACACCACTATTTGGGATATATTATTGTGTTGAAGTAGGTAGAATTGAAAATCATAGTCATATGCAAGAAATTACATGTTAAGTTGCGATTTTAAGGGTTTTTTAACCGTTTTTGGCACTTTCGCGCATAAAGTAGCTGAAATTTGGTTGGTTTTGAACGAAACATGGCACACAAAACTATTTGGTATAAATTATTGTGTTGATGTGGTTAGAATTAAAAATCATAGTCATATGCTAGAAATTACATGTTAAGTTACGATTTTAAGGGTTTTTAAGCGTTTTTAACAATTTTGCGCATAAACTAGCTCAAAATTAGCTTGTTTTGCACGAAACTTGGCACACAAAACTATTTGGTATATATGATTGTGTTGAAGTGGTTAGAATTGAATATCATGTCATATGCAACAAAAATACATGTTAAATTGCGATTTTAAAGGTTTATTTTTGGTATATATTATTGTGTTAAAGTAGTTATAGTTGAAAGTCAAAGTGATATGCTAGAAACTACATGTTAAGTTGCGATTTTAAGGGATTTTAAGCGTTTTTGGCACTTTTGCACATAAAGTAGCTCAAACTTGGTTTGTTTTGCACAAAACTGGCACACAACACTATTTGGTATATATTATTGTGTTGAAGTCTTTATAATTGAAAATCATAGTCATATGCTAGAAATTACATTTTTAGTTGCGATTTGATGGGTTTTTAAGCGTTTTTGGCAATTTTGCGCATAAGGTTGCTCAAACTTGGTTTGTTTTGCACGAAACTTAGCACACAACACTATTTTGTATATATTATTGTGTTGAAGTGGTTAAAATTGAAAATCAAAATCATATGCAAGAAATTAAAATTGAATTGGTTAAAACTTAGCACACAACACTATTTTTAATCGTTTTTGGCACTTTTGCGCATAAAGTAGCACAAACTTGGTTTATTTTGCACGAAACAAGGCACACAAAACTATTTGGTATATATTATTCTGTTGAAGTGGTTAGAATTTAATATCATAGTCATATAAAAAAAATTACAATTTAAGTTGCGATTTTAAGGATTTTTAAGCGTTTTTGGCACTTTTGCGCATAAAGTAGCTAAAAACTTAGTTGGTTTTGAACGAAACTTGGCACACAAAACTATTTGGTATAAATTATTGTGTTGAAGTGGTTAGAAATTAAAATCAAATTGATATGCTAGAAATTACATGTTAAGTTGCGATTTTAAGTATTTTTAAGCGTTTAGGGCACTTTTGTGCGTAAAGTAGCTCAAACTTGGTTGGTTTTGATCGAAACTTGGCACACAAAACTATTTGGTATAAATTATTGTGTTGAAGTGGTTAGAATTGAAAATCGTAGTCATATGTTAGAAATTACATGTTAAGTTGCGATTTTAAGGGTTTTTAAGCGTTTTTGGAAATTTTGCGTATAAAGTATTCGCACGAAACTTGGCACACAACACTATTTGCTATATATTATTATGTTGAAGTGCTTAGAATTGAAAATCATAGTCTTATGCTAGAAATTAAATGTTAAGTTTCGATTTTAAGGGTTGTTATGCGGTTTTGGCACTTTTGCGCAAAAAGTAGCTCAAACTTTGTTTCTTTTGCACGAAACTTGGCACACCAACATTATTTCTATATATTATTGTGTTGAAGTGGTTAAAATTGAAAATCATAGTCATATGCTAGAAATTACATGTTATGTTGCGATTTTAAGGGTTTTTAAGCGTTTTTGGCACCTTTGCGCATAAAGTAGCTCAAACTTGGTTTGTTTTGCACCGAAACATGGCACACAATACTGTTTAGTATATATTATTGTGTTGAAGTGGTTTTGAATTGAAAATCATAGTTATATGCTAGAAACTACGAGTTAAGTTGCGATTTGAAGGGTTTTTAAGCGTTTTTGGCACGTTTGCGCAAAAAGTAGCTCAAACTTGGTTTGATTTGCACGAAACTTGGCACACAACACTATTTGGTATATATTATTATGTTGAAGTGGTTAGAAATGAAAATCATAGTTATATGCTAAAAATTACATGTTAAGTTGCGATTTTAAGCGTTTTAAGGGTGTTTTGCACTTTTGTGCATAAAGTAGCTCAAACTTGGATTGTTTTTACGAAACTTGGCACACAACACTATTTGGAATGTATTATTATGTTCAAGTGGTTAGAATTTAAAATCATAGTGAAATGCTAGAAATTACGTGTTAAGTTGCGATTTTAAGGGTTTTTAAGCGTTTTTGGCACTCTTGCGCATAAAGTAGCTTAAACTTGGTTTGTTTTGCATGAAACTTGGCTCACACCAACACTATTTGGTATATATTATTGTGTTGAAGTGGTTAGAATTGAAAATCATAGTCATATGCTAGAAATTACATGTTAAGTTGCGATTTTATTGGTTTTTAAGCGTATTTGGCACTTTTGCGCATAAAGTAGCTCAAACTTGGTTTGTTTTGTACGAAACTTAGAACACAACAATATTTGGTATATATTATTGTGTTGAAGTGGTTAGAATTAAAAATCAAATTCATATGCAAGAAATTACATGTTAAGTTGCGATTTTAAGGGTTTTTAAACGTTTTTTGGCACTTTTGCGCATAAAGTAGCTCAAACTTGGTTTGTTTTGCACGAAAAATGGCACACAAAACCATTTCGTATATATTATTGTGTTGAAGTGGTTATAATTGAAAATCATAGTAATATGCTAGAAAGTACGTGTTAAGTTGCGATTTTAAGGGTTTTAAGCGTCTTTTGCACTTTTGCGCATAATGTAGCTCAAACTTGGTTTGTTTTGTACGAAACATGGTACACAACACTATTTGGTATATATTATTATGTTGAATTTGTTAGAATTTAAAATCATAGTGAAATGTTAGAAATTACGTGATAAGTTTCGATTTTAAGGGTTTTTAAGCATTTTTGGCACTTTTGCGCATAAAGTAGCTAAAACTTGGTTCGTTTTGAACGAAACTTTGCACACAAAACTATTTGGTATAAATTATTGTGTTGAAGTGGTTAGAATTGAAAATCATAATCATATTTTAGAAATTACCTGTTAAGTTGCGATTTTAAGGGTTTTTAAGCGTTTTTGGCAATTTTGCGTATAAAGTCGCTCAAACTTGGTTAGATTCGCACGAAACTTGGCATACAACACTATTTTGTATATATTATTATGTTGAAGTGGTTAGAATTGAAAATCATAGTCTTATGCTAGAAATTAAGATTTAAGTTGCGATTTTAAGGGTTGTTAAGCATTTTTGGCACTTTTGCGCAAAAAGTAGCTCAAACTTGGTTTCTTTTGCACGAAACTTGGCACACAACATTATTTCTATATATTATTGTGTTGAAGTGGTTAAAATTGAAAATCATAGTCATATGCTAGAAATTACATGTTAAGTTGCGATTTTAAGGGTTTTTAAGCGTTTTTGGCACCTTTGCGCATAAAGTAGCTCAAACTTGGTTTGTTTTGCACGAAACATGGCGCACAATACTGTTTGGTATATATTATTGTGTTGAAGTGGTTAGAATTGAAAATCATAGTTATATGCTAGAAATTACTAGTTAAGTTGCGATTTTAAGGGTTTTTAAGCGTTTTTAAGCGTTTTTGGCACGTTTGCGCAAAAAGTAGCTCAAACATGATTTGATTTGCACGAAACTTGGCACATAACACTATTTGGTATATATTATTATGTTGAAGTGGTTAGAAATGAAAATCATAGTTATATGCTAGAAATTACATGTTAAGTTGCGATTTTAAGGGTTCTAAGCTTGTTTGGCACTTTTGTGCATAAAGTAGTTCAAACTTGGATTGTTTTTACGAAACTTGGCACACAACACTATTTGGAATGTATTATTATGTTCAAGTGGTTAGAATTTAAAATCACAGTGAAATGCTAGAAATTACGTGTTAAGTTGCGATTTTAAGGGTTTTTAAGCGTTTTTGGCACTTTTGCGCAAAAAGTAGCTCATAACATGGTTTGATTTGCACGAAACTTGGAACACAACACTATTTGGTATATATCATTATGTTGAAGTGGTGAGAAATGAAAGTCATAGTTATATGCTAGAAATTACATGTTAAGTTGCGATTTTAAGGGTTTTAAGCGTTTATGGCACTTTTGTGCATAAAGTAGCTCAAACTTGGTTTGTTTTGCATGAAACTTGGCACACAACACTATTTGGTATATATTATTGTGTTGAAGTGGTTAGAATTGAAAATCATAGTCATATGCTAGAAATTACATGTTAAGTTGCGATTTTATGGGCTTTTAATCGTATTTGGCACTTTAGCGCAAAAAGTAGCTCAAACTTGGATTGTTTTTACGAAACTTGGCACACAACACTATTTGGAATATTTTATTATGTTCAAGTGGTTAGAATTTAAAATCATAGTGAAATGCTAGAAATTACGTGTTAAGTTGCGATTTTAATGGCTTTTAACCGTTTTTGGCACTTTTGCGCATAAAGTAGCTCAAACTTGGTTTGTTTTGCATGAAACTTAGCACACAAGACTATTTGGTATATAGTATTCTGTTGAAGTGGTTATAATTGAAAATCATAGTCTTAAGCTAGAAATTAAGTGTTAAGTTGCGATTTTAAGGGTTTTAAAATATTTTTGGCAGTTTTGCGCATAAAGTAACTCAAACCTGGTTTGTTTTGCACCAAACTTGGCACACAAAACTATTTGGTATACATTATTATGTTGAAGCATTTAGAATTTAAAATCATGGTCATATGCTAGAAATTACATGTTAAGATGCAATTTTAAGGGTTTTTAAGCGTTTTTGGCACTTTTGCGCATAAAGTAGCTCAAACATGGTTTGTTTTGCACGAAAAATGGCACACAACACTCTTTTGTATATATTAATGTGTTGAAATGGTTAGAATTGAAAATCATAGTTATATGCTAGAAATTACGAGTTAAGTTACGATTTTAAGGGTTTTTAAGCATTTTTGGCACTTTTGCGCATAAAGTAGCTCAAACTTGGTTTGTTTTGCATGAAACTTAGCACACAAGACTATTTGGTATATAGTATTCTGTTGACATGGTTATAATTGAAAATCATAGTCTTAAGCTAGAAATTAAGTGTTAAGTTGCGATTTTAAGGGTTTTAAAATATTTTTGGCAGTTTTGCGCATAAAGTAACTCAAACATGGTTTGTTTTGCACCAAACTTGGCACACAAAACTATTTGGTATACATTATTATGTTGAAGCATTTAGAATTTAAAATCATGGTCATATGCTAGAAATTACATGTTAAGATGCAATTTTAAGGGTTTTTTGGCGTTTTTGGCACTTTTGCGCATAAAGTAGCTCAAACTTGGTTTGTTTTGCACGAAACTGGCACACAACACTATTTGGTATATATTATTGTGTTGAAGTGTTTATAATTGAAAATCATAGTCATATACTAGAAATTACATGTTAAGTTTCGTTTTGATGGGTTTTTAAACATTTTTGGCACTTTTGCGCATAAAGTAGCTCAAACTTGGTTTGTTTTGCATGAAACTTAGCACACAAGACTATTTGGTATATATTATTCTTTTGAAGTGGTTAGAATTGAATATCCTAGTCATATGCAAAAAATTAGATTTTAAGTTGCGATTTTAAGGATTTTTAAGCGTTTTTGGCACTTTTGCGCATAAAGTAGCTCAAACTTGGTTCGTTTTGAACGAAACTTGGCACACAAAACTATTTGGTATAAATTATTGTGTTGAAGTGGTTAGAATTGAAAATCATAGTCATATTTTAGAAATTACATGTTAAGTTGCGATTTTAAGGGTTTTTAAGCGTTTTTGGCAATTTTGCGTATAAAGTCGCTGAAACTTGGTTAGATTCGCACGAAACTTGTCATACAACACTATTTTGTATATATTATTAAAAATCATAGTCTTATGCTAGAAATTAAGTGTTAAGTTGCGATTTTAAGGGTTGTTAAGCATTTTTGGCACTTTTGCGCAAAAAGTAGCTCAAACTTGGTTTCTTTTGCACGAAACTTGGCACACAACATTATTTCTATATATTATTGTGTTGAAGTGGTTAAAATTGAAAATCATAGTCATATGCTAGAAATTAAAGGTTAAGTTGCGATTTTAATGGTTTTTTAAGCGTTTTTGGCACCTTTGCGCATAAAGTAGCTCAAACTTGGTTTGTTTTGCACGAAACATGGCACACAATACTGTTTGGTATATATTATTGTGTTGAAGTGGTTAGAATTGAAAATCATAGTTATATGCTAGAAATTACTAGTTAAGTTGCGATTTTAAGGGTTTTTAAGCGTTTTTGGCACGTTTGCGCAAAAAGTAGCTCAAACTTGGTTTGATTTGCTCGAAACTTGGCACATAACACTATTTGGTATATATTATTATGTTGAAGTGGTTAGAAATGAAAATCATAGTTATATGCTAGAAATTACATGTTAAGTTGCGATTTTAAGGGTTTTAAGCGTGTTTGGCACTTTTGTGCATAAAGTAGCTCAAACTTGGATTGTTTTTACGAAACTTGGCACACAACACTATTTGGAATGTATTATTATGTTCAAGTGGTTAGAATTTAAAATCACAGTGAAATGCTAGAAATTACGTGTTAAGTTGCGATTTTAAGGGTTTTTAAGCGTTTTTGGCACTTTTGCGCGAAAAGTAGCTCATAACATGGTTTGATTTGCACGAAACTTGGAACACAACACTATTTGGTATATATCATTATGTTGAAGTGGTGAGAAATGAAAGTCATAGTTATATGCTAGAAATTACATGTTAAGTTGCGATTTTAAGGGTTTTAAGCGTTTATGGCACTTTTGTGCATAAAGTAGCTCAAACTTGGTTTGTTTTGCATGAAACTTGGCACACAACACTATTTGGTATATATTATTGTGTTGAAGTGGTTAGAATTGAAAATCATAGTCATATGCTAGAAATTACATGTTATGTTGCGATTTTATGGGCTTTTAAGTGTATTTGGCACTTTAGCGCAAAAAGTAGCTCAAACTTGGATTGTTTTTACGAAACTTGGCACACAACACTATTTGGAATATTTTATTATGTTCAAGTGGTTAGAATTTAAAATCATAGTGAAATGCTAGAAATTACGTGTTAAGTTGCGATTTTAAGGGCTTTTAACCGTTTTTGGCACTTTTGCGCATAAAGTAGCTCAAACTTGGTTTGTTTTGCATGAAACTTTGCACACAACACTATTTGATATTTTTTATTGTGTTGAAGTGGTTAGAATTGAAAATCATAGTCATATGCTAGAAATTACATGTTAAGTTGCGATTTTATGGGCTTTTAAGTGTATTTGGCACTTTAACGCATAAAGTAGCTCAAACTTGGTTTGTTTTGCACGAAACTTAGCACACAACACTATTTGGTATATTATTGTGTTGAAGTGGTTAGAATTGAAAATCAAAGTCATATGCAAGAAATTACATCTTAAGGTGAGATTTTAAGGGTGTTTAAGCGTTTTTGATACTTGGCACACAACACTATTTGGTATATATTATTGTGTTGAAGTGGTTATAATTGAAAATCATACTCATATGCTAGAAATTACATGTTAAGTTGCGATTTTATTTGTTTTTAAGCGTTTTTGGCACTTTTGCGCATAATGTATCTCAAACTTGGTTTGCTTTGCACGAAACTTAGCACACAACACTATTTGGTGTATATTATTGTGTTAAAGTGGTTAAACCTAAAAATAAAAGTCATATGCAAGAAATTACATGTTAAGTTGCGATTTTAAGGGTTTTTAAACGTTTTTGGTACTTTTGCGCATAAAGTAGCTCAAACTTGGTTTGTTTTGTACGAAACTTGGCACACAAAACCATTTGGTATATATTAATGTGTTGAAGTGGTTAGAGTTAAATATCATAGTCATATGCAAGAAATTACATGTTAAATTGCGATTGTAACGGTTTTTAAGCGTGTTTGGCACTTTTGCGCATAAAGTAGCTCAAACTTGGTTGGTTTTGAACGAAACTTGGCACACAAAACTATTTGGTATAAATTATTGCGTTGATGTGGTTAGAATTTAAAATCAAAATGATATGCTAGAAATTACATGTTAAGTTGCGATATTAAGGGTTTTTTAGCGTTTTTGGCAGTTTTGCGCATAAAGTAGCACAAACTTGGTTTGATTTGCACGAAACTTGGCACACAACACTATTTGGCATATATTATTATGTTGAAGTGATTAGAATTGAAAATAATAGTCTTATGCTAGAAATTAAGTGTTAAGTTTCGATTTTAAGAGTTTTAAAGCATTTATGGCAGTTTTGCGCATAAAGTAGCTCAAACTTGGTTTGTTTTGTACTAAACATGGTACACAACACTATTTGGTATATATTATTATGTTGAATTTTTTAGAATTTAAAATCATAGTGAAATGCTAGAAATTACATGTTAAGTTACGATTTGATGGGTTTTTAAGCGTTTTTAGCACTTTTTCGCATAAAGTAGCTCAAACTTGGTTTGTTTTGCACGAAACTTAGCACACAAGACTATTTGGTATATATTATTGTGTTGAAGTGGTGAAAATTTAAAATCAAATTCATATGCAAGAAATTATATGTTAAGTTGCGATTTTAAGGGTTTTTAAACGTTTTTTGGCACTTTTGCGCATAAAGTAGCTCAAACTTGGTTTGTTTTGCACGAAATGTGGCACACAAAACTATTTAGTATATATTATTCTATTGAAGTGGTTAAAATTGAATATCATAGTCATATGCAAGAAATTACATTTTAAGTTTCGATTTTGAGGTTTTTAAGCGTTTTTGGCACTTTTGCGCATAAAGTAGCTCAAACTTGGTTGGTTTTGAACGAAACTTTGCACAAAAAACTATTTGGTATAAATTATTATGTTGAATTGGTTAGAATTGAAAATCAATGTGATATTCTAGAAACTACATGTTAAGTTGCGATTTTAAGGATTTTTAAGCGTTTTTGGCACTTTTGCGCATAAAGTAGCTCAAACTTGGTTGGTTTTGATCGAAACTTGGCACACAAAACTATTTGGAATAAATTATTGTGTTGAAGTGGTTAGAATTGAGAATCATAGTCATATGTTAGAAATTACATGTTAAGTTGCGATTTAAAGGATTTTAAGCGTTTTTGGCACTTTTGCGTATAAAGTAGCTCAAACTTGGTTTGATTTGCACGAAACTTGGTATACAACACTATTTGCTATATATTATTATGTCTAAGTGGTTAGAAATTATAATCATAGTCTTATGCTAGAAATTAAGTGTTAAGTTGCGATTTTAAGGGTTCTTAAGCGTTTTTGGCACTTTTGCGCAAAAAGGAGCTCAAACTTGGTTTCTTTTGCACGAAACTTGGCACACAACATTATTTCTATATATTATTGTGTGAAGTGGTTAAAATTGAAAATCATAGTCATATGCTAGAAATTACATGTTATGTTGCGATTTTAAGGGTTTTTAAGCGTTTTTGGCAACTTTGCGCATAAAGTAGCTCAAACTTGGTTTGTATTGCACGAAACTTGGCACACAATATTGTTTGGTATATATTATTGTGTTAAAGATGTTAGAATTTAAAATCAAATTTATATGCTAGAAATTACGTGTTAAGTTGCGAATTTAAGGGTTTTAAGCGTCATTAGCACTTTTGCGCATAAAGTAGCTCAAACTTGGTTTATTTTGTATGAAACATGGTACACAACACTATTTGATATATATTATTATGTTGAAGTGGTTAGAATTTAAAATCATAGTGAAATGCTAGAAATTACGTGTTAATTTCCGATTTAAAGGGTTTTTTAATCGTTTTTGGCACTTTTGCGCAAAAAGTAGCTCAAACTTGGTTTGCTTTTGCACGAAACTTGGCACACACCACTATTTGGTATATATTATTATGTTGAATTGGTTAGAATTGAAAATCATAGTTATATGGTAGAAATTACGTAATAAGTTGCGATTTTAAGGGTTTTTAAGAGTTTTTGGCACTTTTTCGCAAAAAGTAGCTCAAACTTGGATTGACTAGCACGAAACATGGCACACAACACTATTTGGTATATATTATAGTATTGAAGTGGTTAGAATTTAAAATCACAGTCACATGGAAAATACATGTTAAGTTGCGATTTTAAGGGTTTTAAGCGTTTTTGGCACTTTTGCGCATTAAGTAGTTCAAACTTTGTTTGTTATCCACAAAACTTGGAACACAACACTATTTGGTATATATTATTGTGTTTAAGTGGTTAGAATTATAAATCTTAGTCATATGTTATAAATTACATGTTATGTTGCGATATTAAGGGTTTTAAAGCAATTTTGGCACTTTTGCGATAAAGTACCTTAAACTCGGTTTGTTTTACACGAAACTTCGCACACAACACTATTTGGTATATATTATTGTGTTGAAGTGGTTAGAATTGAAAATAAAAGTCATATGCTTGAAATTGCATGTTAAGTTGCTATTTTAAGGGTTAGTAACCGTTTTTGGCACTTTTGCGCATAAAGTAGCTCCAACTTGGTTTGTTTTGCAAGAAAATTGGCGCACAACACTATTTGGTATATATTATTGTGTAAATATGGTTAGAATTGAAAATACTAGTCAAATGCTAGAAATTACATGTTATGTTGCGATTTTAAGGGTTTTCAAGCATTTTTGGCACTTTTGCGCATAAAGTAGCTCAAACATGGTTTGTTTTGAACGAAACTTGGCACACAACACTATTTGGTATATATTACTGTGTTGAAGTAATTAGAATTGAAAATCAGAGTCATATGCTTGAAATTACATATTAAGTTTCGAATTTAAGGGTTTTTAAGCGTTTTTGGCACTTTTGCGCATTAAGTAGCTCAAACTTGGTTTGTTTCGCACGATACTTGGCACACAACACTATTTGGGATATATTATTGTCTTGAAGAGGTTAGAAATGAAATCCTAGTCATACGCTAGAAATTAAATGTTTAATAGCGATTTTAAAGGTTTTTAAACGTTTTTGGCACTTTAGCGCATAAAGTTGCTAAAACTTGGTTTATTTTGCACGAAACTTGGCACATAACACTATTTGGTATATATTATAGTGTTGAAGTTGTTAGAATTTAAAATCATAGTCATATGCTAGAAATTACATGTTAAGTTGCGATTTTAAGAGTTTTTAAGCGTTTTTGGCAATTTTTCGCATAAAGTAGCTCAAACTTGGTTTGTTTTGCACGAAACTTCGCTCACAACACTATTTTTGATATATTATTGTGTTTAAGTGGTTAAAATTGAAATTCCTAGTCATATGCTTGAAATTACATGTTAAATTGCGATTTTAAGAGTTTTTAAACATTTTTGGCACATTTTTCGCAAAAAGTAGCTAAAACTTGGTTAGTTTTCCATGAAACTTGGCACACAACACTATTTGGCATATATTATTGTGTTGATGTGGTTAGAATTGAAAATACTAGTCATATGCTAGAAATTACATGTGAAGTTGCGATTTTAAGGGTTTTTAAGCATTTTTGGCACTTTTGCGCATAAAGTAGCTCAAACTTGGGTTTTTTTGCACGAAACTTAGCACACAGCACTATTTGGTATATATTACTGTGTTGAAGTGGTTAGAATTTAAAATCAAAGACATATGCTTTAAATTACATGTTAAGTTTCGAATTTAAGGGTTTTTAAGCGTTTTTGGCACTTTTGGGCATAAAGTAGCTCAAACTTGGTTTGTTTTGCACGAAACTTGGCACACAACACTATTTGGTATATATTATTGTTTTGAAGTGGTTAGCATTGAAAATAATAGTCATATTCTAGAAATTACATGTTAAGTTGCGATTTCAAGGATTTTTAAGCGTTTTTGGCACTTTTGCGCAAAAAGTAGCTCAAACTTGGTTTGTTTTGCACGATACTTGGCACACAACACTATTCGGTATATATGATTGTGTTGAAGTGGTTAGAATTGAAAATCAAAGTCATATGCTTGAAATTGCATGTTAAGTTGCAATTTTAAGGGTTTTTAAGTGTTTTTGGCACATTTGCGCATAAAGTAGCTCCTACTTGGTTTGTTTTGCACGAAAATTGGAACACAACATTATTTGGTATATATTATTGTGTTGATGTGGTTAGAATTGAAAATACTAGTCATATGCTAGATATTACATGTTAAGTTGCTATTTTACGGGTTTTCAAGTATTTTTGGCTCTTTTGCGCATAAAGTAGGTCAAACTTGGTTTGTTTTGCACGAAACTTTGCACACAACACTATTTGGTATATATTATTGTGTTGAAGTGGTTAGAATTGAAAATCATAGTCATATGCTAGAAATTACATCTTAAGTTGCGATTTTAAGGATTTATAAGCGTTTTTGGCACTTTTGCGCATAAACTAGCTCAAACTTGGTTTGTTTTGCACGATACTTGGCACACAACACTATTCGATATATATGATTGTGTTGAAGTGGTTAGAATTAAAAATCAAAGTCATATGCTGGAAATTGCAAGTTAAGTTGCGATTTTAAGGGTTTGTAAGCGTTTTTGGCACTTTTGCGCATAAAGTAGCTTCAACTTGGTTTGTTTTGCATGAAACTTAGCACACAACACTATTTGGTATATATTATTGTGTTGATGTGGTTCGAATTGAATATACTAGTCATACGCTAGAAATTACATGTTAAGTTGCGATTTTAAGGATTTATAAGCATTTGTGGCACTTTTGCGAATGAAGTAGGTCAAACTTGGTTCGTTTTGCACGAAACTTGGCACAAAACACTATTTGGTATATATTATTGTGTTGATGTGGTTAGAATTGAAAATACTAGTCATATGCTAAAAATTACATGTTAAGTTGGGATTTTATGGATTTTTAAGCATTTTTTGCACTTTTGCGCATAAAGTAGGTCAAACTTGGTTCGTTTTGCACGAAACTTGGCACACAAAACTATTTGGTATATATTATTGTGTTAATGTGGTTAGAATTGAAAATACTAGTCATATGCTAGAAATTACATGTGAAGTTGCTATTTTAAGGGTATTTAAGCATTATTGGCACTTTTGCGCATAAAGTAGCTCAAATTTGATTTGTTTTGCACGAAACTTGGCACACAGCACTATTTGGTATATATTACTGTGTTGAAGTGGTTAGAATTATAAATCAAAGACATATGCTTTAAGTTACATGTTCAGTTTCGATTTTAAGGGTTTTTAAGCGTTTTTGGCACTTTTGCGCATAAAGCAGCTCAAACTTGGTTTGTTTTGCACGAAACTTGGCACACAACACTATTTGGTATATATTATTGTTTTGAAGGTGTTAGAATTGAAAATCATAGTCATATGCTAGAAATTACATGTTAAGTTGCGATTTCAAGGATTTTTAAGCGTTTTTGGCACTTTTGCGCATAAAGTAGCTCAAACTTGGTTTGTTTTGCACGATACTTGGCACACAACACTATTCGGTATATATGATTGTGTTGAAGTGGTTAGAATTCAAAATCAAATTCATATGCTAGAAATTGCATGTTAAGTTGCGATTTTAAGGGTTTTTAAGCGTTTTTGGCACGTTTGCGCATAAAGTAGCTCCAACTTGGTTTGTTTTGCACGAAACTTGGCACACAACACTATTCGATATATATGATTGTGTTGAAGTGGTTAGAATTAAAAATCAAAGTCATATGCTTTAAATTGCATGTTAAGTTGCGATTTTAAGGGTTTGTAAGCATTTTTGGCACTTTTGCGCATAAAGTAGCTTCAACTTGGTTTGTTTTGCACGAAACTTGGCACACAACACTATTTGGTATATATTATTGTGTTGATGTGGTTAGAATTGAAAATACTAGTCATATGCTAGATATTACATGTTAAGTTGCGATTTTAAGGATTTTTAAGCATTTGTGGCACTTTTGCGAATAAAGTAGGTCAAACTTTGTTCGTTTTGCACGAAACATGGCACACAATACTATTTGGTATATATTATTGTGTTGATGTGGTTAGAATTGAAAATACTAGTCATATTCTAGAAATTACATGTTAAGTTGCTATTTTAAGGGTTTTCAAGCATTTTTGGCTGTTTTGCGCATAAAGTAGCTCAAACTAAGTTTGTTTTGCAGGAAACATGGCACACAACACTATTTGGTATATATTACTGTGTTGAAGTGGTTAGAATCGAAAATAAAAGTCATATACTTGAAATTACATGTTAAGTTTCTATTTTAAGGGTTTTTAAGCGTTTTTGGCACTTTTGCGCATAAAGTAGCTCAAACTTGGTTTGTTTCGCACGAAACTTGGCACACAACACTATTTGGGATATATTATTGTGTTGAAGAGGTTAGAAATGAAATCCTAGTCATATGCTAGAAATTAAATGTTAAATAGCGATTTTAAGGGTTTTTAAGCGTTTTTGGCACTTTTGCGCATAAAGTTGCTCAAACATGGTTTGTTTTGCACGAAACTTCGCACATAACACTATTTGGTATATATTATAGTGTTAAAGTCGTTAGAATTGAAAATCATAGTCATATTCTAGAAATTACATGTTAAGTTGCGATTTAAGGGTTTTTAAACGTTTTTGGCAATTTTGCGCATAAAGTAGCTCAAACTTGGTTTGTTTTGCACGAAACTTAGTACACAACACTATTTTTGATATATTATTGTGTTTAAGTGGTTACAATATAAAATCCTAGTCATATGCTTGAAATTACATGTTAAATTGCGATTTTAAAGGTTTTCAAGCATTTTTGGCACTTTTGCGGAAAAAGTACCTCAAACTTGGTTAGTTTTGCACGAAACTTGGCACACAACACTTTTTTGGTATATAGTATTGTGTTGATGTGGTTAGAGTTGAAAATACTAGTCATATGCTAGAAATTACATGTGAAGTTGCGATTGCGTTTTTGGCACTTTTGCGCATCAAGTAGCTCAAACTTGGTTTGTTTTGCACGAAACTTGGCACACAACACTATTTGGTATATATTACAGTGTTGAAGTGGTTAGAATTGAAAATCATTGTCAAATGCTAGAAATTACATGTTAAGTTGCGATTTCAAGGATTTTTAAGCGTTTTTAGCACTTTTGCGCATAAAGTAGCTTCAACTTGGTTTGTTTTGCACGATACTTGGCACACAACACTATTTGGTATATATTATTGTGTTGAAGTGGTTAGAATTGAAAATACTAGTCATATGCTAGAAATTACATGTTAAGTTACGATTTCAAGGATTTTTAAGCATTTGTGGCACTTTTGCGAATAAAGTAGGTCAAACTTGGTTCGTTTTGCACGAAACTTGGCACACAACACTATTTGGTATATATTATTGTGTTGATGAGGTTAGAATTGAAAATACTAGTCATATGCTAGATATTACATGTCAAGTTGCTATTTTACGGGTTTTCAAGTATTTTTGGCTCTTTTGCGCATAAAGTAGCTCAAAGTTGGTTTGTTTTGCACGAAACTTGGCACACAACACTATTTGGTATATATTACTGTGTTGAAGTGGTTAGAATTGAAAATCAAAGTAATATACTTGAAATTACATATTAAGTTTCGATTTTAAGGGTTTTTAAGCGTTTTTGGCACTTTTGCGCATAAAGTAGCTCAAACTTGGTTTGTTTTGCACGAAACTTGGCACACAACACTATTTGGTATATATTATTGTTTTAAAGTGGTTAGAATTGAAAATCAAAGTTATATGCTTGAAATTGCATGTTAAGTTGCGATTTTAAAGGTTTGAAAGCGTTTTTGGCACTTTTGCGCATAAAGTAGCTCAAACTTGGTTTCTTTTGCATGAAACTTGGGACACAACACTCTTTGGTAAATATTATTGTGTTGATGTGGTTAGGATTGAAAATACTAGTCATATGCTAGAAATTACATGTTAAGTTGCGATTTTAAGGCTTTTCAAGCATTTTTGGCACTTATGCGCATAAAGTAGCTCAAACATGGTTTGTTTTGCACGAAACTTGGCACACAACACTATTTCGTATATATTATAGTGTTGAAGTGGTTAGAATTTAAAATCACAGTCATATGCTAGAAATTACATGTTAAGTTGCGATTTTAAGGGTTTTAAGCGTTTTTGTCACTTTTGCGCATAACGTAGTTCAAACTTGGTTTGTTATGCACAAAACTTGGCATACAACACTATTTTGTATAATATCGACCAAATAGTGTTGTGTGGCAAGTTTCGCGCAAAACAAATCAAGTTAAAGCTACCTTATGCGCAAAAGTACCAAAAAGTCTTAAAAATGCAGCAAATCGCAACTTAACACGTAATTTGTAGCATATGACTATGATTTTCAATTCTAACTACTTCAACATAATAATATATACCAAATAGTGTTGTGTGCCAAGTTTCGTGCAAAACAAGCCACCTTTGAGCTATTTTATGAGCACAAGTGCCAAAAAAAACGCTTAAAAACGTATAAAATCGCAACTTAGCACATAATTTCTAACATATGAATATGATTATCAATTCTAACCACTTCAAAACAATAATATTGACCGAATAGTGTTGTGTGCCAAGTTTCGTTCAAAACAAACCAAGTTTGAGCTACTTTATGCGCAAAGGTGCCAAAAACGGTTAAAAACCTTTAAAATCACAACTTAACACGTAATTTCTAGCATATGACTATGACTTTCAATTCTAACCACTTCAACGCAATAATATAGACCAAATAGTATTGTGTGGCATGTTTCGCGCAAAACAAACCAAGTTAAAGCTAGTTTATGCGCAAAAGTACCAAAAACACTTAAAAACGCATCAAATCGCAACCTTACATGTCATTTCTAGCATATGACTATGATTTTAAATTTTAAGCACTTCAACACAATAATATATACCAAATAGTATTGTGTGCCAAGTTTCGTGCAAAAAAAACCACGTTTGAGCTATTTTATGAGCACAAGTGCAAAAAAACGCTTAAAAACGTATAAAATCGCAACTTAACACGTAATTTCTAGCATATGAATATGATTTTCAATTCTAACCACTTCAACACTATAATATATACCGAATAGTGTTGTGTGCCAAGTTTCATGCAAAACAAACCAAGTTTGAGCTACTTTATGCGCAAAAGTGCCAAAAACGGTTAAAAACCTTTAAAATAACAACTTAACACGTAATTTCTAGCATATGACTATGATTTTCATTTCTAACCACTTCAACGCAATAATATAGACCAAATAGTGTTGTGTGGCAAGTTTCGCGCAAAACAAAGCAAGTTAAAGCTACCTTATGCGCAAAAGTACCAAAAACTCTTTAAAACGCATCAAATCGCAACTTAACACGTAATTTCTAGCATAAGACTATGATTTTCAATTCTAACCACCTCAACACAATAATATATTCCAAATAATGTTGTGTGCCAAGTTGCGTGCAAAACAAACCACGTTTGAGCTATTTTATGAACACAAGCGCCAAAAACGCTTAAAACGTATAAAATCGCAACTTAGCACGTAATTTCTAGCATATGAATATTATTTTCAATTATAACCACTTCAACACAATAATATATATCGAATAGTATTGTGTGCAAAGTTTCGTCAAAAACAAACCAAGATTGCGCTACTTTATGCGCAAAAGTGCCAAAAACGGTTAAAAAACTTTAAAATCACAACTTAATACGTAATTTCTAGTATATGACTATGATTTTCATTTCTAACCACTTCAACGCAATAATATAGACCAAATAGTGTTGTGTGCCAAGTTTCGTGCAAAACAAACCAAGTTTGAGCTAGTTTATGTGCAAAAGTGCCAAAAACGGTTAAAAATCTTTAAAATCACAACTTAACACGTATATTCTAGCATATGACTATGATTTTAAATTCTAACCAATTCAACGCAATGATATAGACCAAATAGTGTTGTGTGGCAAGTTTCGTGCAAAACAAACCACGTTTGAGCTATTTTATGAGCACAAGTGCCAAAAACGCTTAAAAACGTATAAAATCGCAACTTAACACGTAATTTCTAGCATATGAATATGATTTTC
>NC_080052.1:842231-877017 GCF_026212465.1 Amaranthus tricolor | reverse complement strand
TAAGTTTTTTTTAAGCGTTTTTGGCACTTTTGCGCATAAAGTAGCTCAAACTTTGTTTTGATTTTCACGAAACTTGGCACACAAAACTATTTGGTATATATTATTGTGTTGACGTTGCTAGAATGTAAAATCGTAGGTCATAATGCTATTAATTACATGTTGAGCTGTGATTTTAAGGTTTTTAAGCGTTTTTTGGCACTTTTGCGCATAAAGTAGCTCAAAGTTGGTTTAATTTGCACAAAACTTGGCACACAACACTATTTGGTATATCTTATTATTTTGAAGTCGTTAGAATTGAAAATCATAGTCTTATGCTAGAAATTAAGTGTTAAGTTGCGGTTTTAAGGGTTTTTTTTTAGCTTTTTTGGGACTTTTGCGCATAAAGTAGCTCAATCTTGGCTTCTTTTGCACGAAACTTGGCACACAACACTATTTGGTATATATTATTGTGTTGAAGTGGTTAGAATTTAAAATTATAGTTATATGTTAGAAATAAACGTGTTAAGTTACGATTTTAAGGGTTTTAAGAATTTTGGGCACTTTTGCGTATAAAGTAACTTGGTTTGTTTTGCACGAAACTTGCAACACAAAATTATTTGGCATATATTATTGTGTTGAAGTGGCTAGAATGGAAAATATAGTCATATGCTATAAGTTACATGTTAAGCTGCGATTTTAAGGGCTTTTAAGCGTTTTTGGCACTTTTCCGCATAAAGTAGCTCAAACTTGGTTTGTTTTGCACGAAACTTGGCACACAACAGTATTTGGTATATATTATTGTGTTGAAGTGGTTAGAATTTAAAATCATAGTCATATGCAAGAAATTACATGTTAAGTTGCGATTTTAAGGTTTTTTAAGCGTTTTTGGCACTTTTGCACATAAAGTAGCTCAAACTTGGTTTTTTTGCACGAATCTTGGCACACAACACTATTTAGTATATATTATTGTGTTGAAGTGGTTAGATTTTAAAATCATAGTCATACGCTATAAAATACGTCTTATGTTGCGATTTTAAGTTTTTTTTAAGCGTTTTTTGGCACTTTTGCGCATAAAGTAGCTCAAACTTTGTTTGATTTTCACGAAACTTGGCACACAAAACTATTTGGTATATATTATTGTGTTGACGTTGCTAGAATGTAAAATCGTAGTCATATGCTATTAATTACATGTTGAGCTGTGATTTTAAAGGTTTTTAAGCGTATTTGGCACTTTTGCGCATAAAGTAGCTCAAAGTTGGTTTAATTTGCACAAAACTTGGCACACAACACTATTTGGTATATATTATTATTTTGAAGTCGTTAGAATTGAAAATCATAGTCTTATGCTAGAAATTAAGTGTTAAGTTGCGGTTTTTTAAGGGTTTTTTTTTAGCTTTTTTGGCACTTTTGCGCATAAAGTAGCTCAAACTTGGCTTCTTTTTGCACGAAACTTGGCACACAACACTATTTGGTATATATTATTGTGTTGAACTGGTTTAGAATTTAAAATTATAGTTATATGCTAGAAATAACGTGTTAAGTTACGATTTTAAGGGTTTTAAGAGTTTTGGGCACTTTTGCTTATAAAGTAACTTGGTTTGTTTTGCACGAAACTTGCAACACAAAATTATTTGGCATATATTATTGTGTTGAAGTGGCTAGGAATGGAAAATATAGTCATATGCTATAAGTTACATGTTAAGCTGCGATTTTAAGGGTTTTTAAGCGTTTTTGGCACTTTTCCGCATAAAGTAGCTCAAACTTGGTTTGTTTTGCACGAAACTTGGCACACAACAGTATTTGGTATATATTATTGTGTTGAAGTGGTTAGAATTTAAAATCATAGTCATATGCAAGAAATTACATGTTAAGTTGCGATTTTAAGGTTTTTTAAGCGTTTTTGGCACTTTTGCACATAAAGTAGCTCAAACTTGGTTTTTTTTGCACGAATCTTGGCACACAACACTATTTAGTATATATTATTGTGTTGAAGTGGTTAGATTTTAAAATCATAGTCCTACGCTATAAAATACGTCTTATGTTGCGATTTTAAGTTTTTTTAAGCGTTTTTGGCACTTTTGCGCATAAAGTAGCTCAAACTTTGTTTGATTTTCACGAAACTTGGCACACCAAAACTATTTGGTATATATTATTGTGTTGACGTTGCTAGAATGTAAAATCGTAGTCATATGCTATTAATTACATGTTGAGCTGTGATTTTAAAGGTTTTTAAGCGTTTTTTGGCACTTTTGCGGATAAAAGTAGCTCAAAGTATGGTTTAATTTGCACAAAACTTGGCACACAACACTATTTGGTATATGTTATTATTTTGAAGTCGTTAGAATTGAAAATCATAGTCTTATGCTAGAAATTAAGTGTTAAGTTGCGGTTTTTAAGGGTTTTTTTTTAGCTTTTTTGGCACTTTTGCGCATAAAGTAGCTCAATCTTGGCTTCTTTTGCACGAAACTTGGCACACAACACTATTTGGTATATATTATTGTTGAAGTGGTTAGAATTTAAAATTATAGTTATATGCTAGAAATAACGTGTTAAGTTACGATTTTAAGGTTTTAAGAGTTTTGGGCACTTTTGCGTATAAAGTAACTTGGTTTGATTTGCACGAAACATGCAACACAAAATTATTTGGCATATATTATTGTGTTGAAGTGGCTAGAATGGAAAATATAGTCATATGCTATAAGTTACATGTTAAGCTGCGATTTTAAGGGCTTTTAAGCGTTTTTGGCACTTTTCCGCATAAAGTAGCTCAAACTTGGTTTGTTTTGCACGAAACTTGGCACACAACAGTATTTGGTATATATTATTGTGTTGAAGTGGTTAGAATTTAAAATCATAGTCATATGCAAGAAATTACATGTTAAGTTGCGATTTTAAGGTTTTTTAAGCGTTTTTGGCACTTTTGCACATAAAGTAGCTCAAACTTGGTTTTTTTGCACGAATCTTGGCACACAACACTATTTAGTATATATTATTGTGTTGAAGTGGTTAGATTTTAAAATCATAGTCATACGCTATAAAATACGTCTTATGTTGCGATTTTAAGTTTTTTTAAGCGTTTTTTGGCACTTTTGCGCATAAAGTAGCTCAAACTTTGTTTGATTTTCACGAAACTTGGCACACAAAACTATTTGGTATATATTATTGTGTTGACGTTGCTAGAATGTAAAATCGTAGTCATATGCTATTAATTACATGTTGAGCTGTGGATTTTAAAGGTTTTTAAGCGTTTTTTGGCACTTTTGCGCTTAAAGTAGCTCAAAGTTGGTTTAATTTGCACAAAACTTGGGCACACAACACTATTTGTATATATTATTATTTTGAAGTCGTTAGAATTGAAAATCATAGTCTTATGCTAGAAATTAAGTGTTAAGTTGCGGTTTTATAAGGGTTTTTTTTTAGCTTTTTTGGCACTTTTGCGCATAAAGTAGCTCAAACTTGGCTTCTTTTGCACGAAACTTGGCACACAACACTATTTGGTATATATTATTGTGTTTGAAGTGGTTTAGAATTTAAAATTATAGTTATATGCTAGAAATAACGTGGTTAAGTTACGATTTTAAGGGTTTTAAGAGTTTTGGGCACTTTTGCTTATAAAGTAACTTGGTTTTGTTTTGCACGAAACATGCAACACAAAATTATTTGGCATATATTATTGTGTTGAAGTGGCTAGAATGGAAAATATAGTCATATGCTATAAGTTACATGTTAAGCTGCGATTTTAAGGGCTTTTAAGCGTTTTTGGCACTTTTCCGCATAAAGTAGCTCAAACTTGGTTTGTTTTGCACGAAACTTGGCACACAACAGTATTTGGTATATATTATTGTGTTGAAGTGGTTAGAATTTAAAATCATAGTCATATGCAAGAAATTACATGTTAAGTTGCGATTTTAAGGTTTTTTAAGCGTTTTTGGCACTTTTGCACATAAAGTAGCTCAAACTTGGTTTTTTTTGCACGAATCTTGGCACACAACACTATTTAAGTATATATTATTGTGTTGAAGTGGTTAGATTTTAAAATCATAGTCATACGCTATAAAATACGACTTATGTTGCGATTTTAAGTTTTTTTAAGCGTTTTTTTGGCACTTTTGCGCATAAAGTAGCTCAAACTTTGTTTGATTTTCACGAAACTTGGCACACAAAACTATTTGGTATATATTATTGTGTTGACGTTGCTAGAATGTAAAATCGTAGTCATATGCTATTAATTACATGTTGAGCTGTGATTTTAAAGGTTTTTAAGCGTTTTTGGCACTTTTGCGCATAAAGTAGCTCAAAGTTGGTTTAATTTGCACAAAACTTGGCACACAACACTATTTGGTATATATTATTATTTTGAAGTCGTTAGAATTGAAAATCATAGTCTTATGCTAGAAATTAAGTGTTAAGTTGCGGTTTTAAGGGTTTTTTTTAGCTTTTTTGGCACTTTTGCGCATAAAGTAGCTCAAACTTGGCTTCTTTTGCACGAAACTTGGCACACAACACTATTTGGTATATATTATTGTGTTGAAGTGGTTAGAATTTAAATTATAGTTATATGCTAGAAATAACGTGTTAAGTTACGATTTTAAGGGTTTTAAGAGTTTTGGGCACTTTTGCTTATAAAGTAACTTGGTTTGTTTTGCACGAAACTTGCAACACAAAATTATTTGGCATATATTATTGTGTTGAAGTGGCTAGAATGGAAAATATAGTCATATGCTATAAGTTACATGTTAAGCTGCGATTTTTAAGGGTTTTTTAAGCGGTTTTTGGCACTTTTCCGCATAAAGTAGCTCAAACTTGGTTTGTTTTGCACGAAACTTGGCACACAACAGTATTTGGTATATATTATTGTGTTGAAGTGGTTAGAATTTAAAATCATAGTCCATATGCAAGAAATTACATGTTAAGTTGCGATTTTAAGGTTTTTTTAAGCGTTTTTTGGCACTTTTGCACATAAAGTAGCTCAAACTTGGTTTTTTTTGCACGAATCTTGGCACACAACACTATTTAGTATATATTATTGTGTTGAAGTGGTTAGATTTTAAAATCATAGTCATACGCTATAAAATACGTCTTATGTTGCGATTTTAAGTTTTTTTAAGCGTTTTTTGGCACTTTTGCGCATAAAGTAGCTCAAAGTTGGTTTAATTTGCACAAAACTTGGCACACAACACTATTTGGTATATATTATTATTTTGAAGTCGTTAGAATTGAAAATCATAGTCTTATGCTAGAAATTAAGTGTTAAGTTGCGGTTTTAAGGGTTTTTTTTTTAGCTTTTTTGGCACTTTTGCGCATAAAGTAGCTCAATCTTGGCTTCTTTTGCACGAAACTTGGCACACAACACTATTTTGGTATATATTATTGTGTTGAAGTGGTTAGAATTTAAAATTATAGTTATATGCTAGAAATAACGTGTTAAGTTACGATTTTAAGGGTTTTAAGAGTTTTGGGCACTTTTGCGTATAAAGTAACTTGGTTTTGATTTGCACGAAACATGCAACACAAAATTATTTGGCATATATTATGTGTTGAAGTGGCTAGAATGGAAAATATAGTCATATGCTATAAGTTACATGTTAAGCTGCGATTTTAAGGGCTTTTAAGCGTTTTTGGCACTTTTCCGCATAAAGTAGCTCAAACTTGGTTTGTTTTGCACGAAACTTGGCACACAACAGTATTTGGTATATATTATTGTGTTGAAGTGGTTAGAATTTAAAATCATAGTCATATGCAAGAAATTACATGTTAAGTTGCGATTTTAAGGTTTTTTAAGCGTTTTTGGCACTTTTGCACATAAAGTAGGCTCAAACTTGGTTTTTTTTGCACGAATCTTGGCACACAACACTATTTAGTATATATTATTGTGTTGAAGTGGTTAGATTTTAAAATCATAGTCATACGCTATAAAATACGTCTTATGTTGCGATTTTAAGTTTTTTTAAGCGTTTTTGGCACTTTTGCGCATAAAGTAGCTCAAACTTTGTTTGATTTTCACGAAACTTGGCACACAAAACTATTTGGTATATATTATTGTGTTGACGTTGCTAGAATGTAAAATCGTAGTCATATGCTATTAATTACATGTTGAGCTGTGATTTTAAAGGTTTTTAAGCGTTTTTGGCACTTTTGCGTCTTTAAAGTAGCTCAAAGTTGGTTTAATTTGCACAAAACTTGGCACACAACACTATTTGGTATATATTATTATTTTGAAGTCGTTAGAATTGAAAATCATAGTCTTATGCTAGAAATTAAGTGTTAAGTTGCGGTTTTAAGGGTTTTTTTTTAGCTTTTTTGGCACTTTTGCGCATAAAGTAGCTCAAACTTGGCTTCTTTTGCACGAAACTTGGCACACAACACTATTTGGTATATATTATTGTGTTGAAGTGGTTAGAATTTAAAATTATAGTTATATGCTAGAAATAACGTGTTAAGTTACGATTTTAAGGGTTTTAAGAGTTTTGGGCACTTTTGCTTATAAAGTAACTTGGTTTGTTTTGCACGAAACATGCAACACAAAATTATTTGGCATATATTATTGTGTTGAAGTGGCTAGAATGGAAAATATAGTCATATGCTATAAGTTACATGTTAAGCTGCGATTTTAAGGGCTTTTAAGCGTTTTTGGGCACTTTTCCGCATAAAGTAGCTCAAACTTGGTTTGTTTTGCACGAAACTTGGCACACAACAGTATTTGGTATATATTATTGTGTTGAAGTGGTTAGAATTTAAAATCATAGTCATATGCAAGAAATTACATGTTAAGTTGCGATTTTAAGGTTTTTTAAGCGTTTTTGGCACTTTTGCACATAAAGTAGCTCAAACTTGGTTTTTTTTGCACGAATCTTGGCACACAACACTATTTAGTATATATTATTGTGTTGAAGTGGTTAGATTTTAAAATCATAGTCATACGCTATAAAATACGACTTATGTTGCGATTTTAAGTTTTTTTAAGCGTTTTTGGCACTTTTGCGCATAAAGTAGCTCAAACTTTGTTTGATTTTCACGAAACTTGGCACACAAAACTATTTGGTATATATTATTGTGTTGACGTTGCTAGAATGTAAAATCGTAGTCATATGCTATTAATTACATGTTGAGCTGTGATTTTAAAGGTTTTTAAGCGTTTTGGCACTTTTGCGCATTAAAGTAGCTCAAAGTTGGTTTAATTTGCACAAAACTTGGCACACAACACTATTTGGTATATATTATTATTTTGAAGTCGTTAGAATTGAAAATCATAGTCTTATGCTAGAAATTAAGTGTTAAGTTGCGGTTTTAAGGGTTTTTTTTTAGCTTTTTTGGCACTTTTTGCGCATAAAGTAGCTCAAACTTGGCTTCTTTTGCACGAAACTTGGGCACACAACACTATTTGGTATATATTATTGTGTTGAAGTGGTTAGAATTTAAAATTATAGTTATATGCTAGAAATAACGTGTTAAGTTACGATTTTAAGGGTTTTAAGAGTTTTGGGCACTTTTGCTTATAAAGTAACTTGGTTTGTTTTGCACGAAACTTGCAACACAAAATTATTTGGCATATATTATTGTGTTGAAGTGGCTAGAATGGAAAATATAGTCATATGCTATAAGTTACATGGTTAAGCTGCGATTTTAAGGGTTTTTTAAGCGTTTTTGGCACTTTTCCGCATAAAGTAGCTCAAACTTGGTTTGTTTTGCACGAAACTTGGCACACAACAGTATTTGGTATATATTATTGTGTTGAAGTGGTTAGAATTTAAAATCATAGTCATATGCAAGAAATTACATGTTAAGTTGCGATTTTAAGGTTTTTTAAGCGTTTTTGGCACTTTTGCACATAAAGTAGCTCAAACTTGGTTTTTTTGCACGAATCTTGGCACACAACACTATTTAGTATATATTATTGTTTTGAAGTGGTTAGATTTTAAAATCATAGTCATACGCTATAAAATACGTCTTATGTTGCGATTTTAAGTTTTTTTTAAGCGTTTTTGGCACTTTTGCGCATAAAGTAGCTCAAACTTTGTTTGATTTTCACGAAACTTGGCACACAAAACTATTTGGTATATATTATTGTGTTGACGTTGCTAGAATGTAAAATCGTAGTCATATGCTATTAATTACATGTTGAGCTGTGATTTTAAAGGTTTTTAAGCGTTTTTGGCACTTTTGCGCATAAAGTAGCTCAAAGTTGGTTTAATTTGCACAAAACTTGGCACACAACACTATTTGGTATATATTATTATTTTGAAGTCGTTAGAATTGAAAATCATAGTCTTATGCTAGAAATTAAGTGTTTAAGTTGCGGTTTTAAGGGTTTTTTTTAGCTTTTTTGGCACTTTTGCGCATAAAGTAGCTCAAACTTGGCTTCTTTTGCACGAAACTTGGCACACAACACTATTTGGTATATATTATTGTGTTGAAGTGGGTTAGAATTTAAAATTATAGTTTATGCTAGAAATAACGTGTTAAGTTACGATTTTAAGGGTTTTTAAGAGTTTTGGGCACTTTTGCTTATAAAGTAACTTGGTTTGTTTTGCACGAACTTGCAACACAAAATTATTTGGCATATATTATTGTGTTGAAGTGGCTAGAATGGAAAAATATAGTCATATGCTATAAGTTACATGTTTAAGCTGCGATTTTAAGGGTTTTTAAGCGTTTTTGGCACTTTTCCGCATAAAGTAGCTCAAACTTGGTTTGTTTTGCACGAAACTTGGCACACAACAGTATTTGGTATATATTATTTGTGTTGAAGTGGTTAGAATTTAAAATCATAGTCCATATGCAAGAAATTACATGTTAAGTTGCGATTTTAAGGTTTTTTTAAGCGTTTTTGGCACTTTTGCACATAAAGTAGCTCAAACTTGGTTTTTTTGCACGAATCTTGGCACACAACACTATTTAGTATATATTATTGGTGTTGAAGTGGTTAGATTTTAAAATCATAGTCATACGCTATAAAATACGTCTATGTTGCGATTTTAAGTTTTTTTAAGCGGTTTTTGGCACTTTTGCGCATAAAGTAGCTCAAAACTTTGTTTGATTTTCACGAAACTTGGCACCACAAAAACTATTTGGTATATATTATTGTGTTTGACGTTGCTAGAATGTAAAAATCGTAGTCATATGCTATTAATTACATGTTGAGCTGTGATTTTAAAGGTTTTTTAAGCGTTTTTGGCACTTTTGCGCATAAAGTAGCTCAAAGTTGGTTTAATTTGCACAAAAACTTGGCACACAACACTATTTGGTATATATTATTATTTTGAAGTCGTTAGAATTGAAAATCAATAGTCTTATGCTAGAAATTAAGTGTTAAGTTGCGGTTTTAAGGGTTTTTTTTTTAGCTTTTTTGGCACTTTTGCGCATAAAGTAGCTCAAACTTGGCTTCTTTTGCACGAAACTTGGCACACAACACTATTTGGTATATATTATTGTGTTGAAGTGGTTAGAATTTAAAATTATAGTTATATGCTAGAAATAACGTGTTAAGCTACGATTTTAAGGGTTTTAAGAGTTTTGGGCACTTTTGCGTATATAAGTAACTTGGTTTGTTTTGCACGAAACTTGCAACACAAAATTATTTGGCATATATTATTGTGTTGAAGTGGCTAGAATGGAAAATATAGTCATATGCTATAAGTTACATGTTAAGCTGCGATTTTAAGGGTTTTTAAGCGGTTTTTTGGCACTTTTCCGCATAAAGTAGCTCAAACTTGGTTTGTTTTGCACGAAACTTGGCACACAACAGTATTTGGTATATATTATTGTGTTGAAGTGGTTAGAATTTAAAATCATAGTCATATGCAAGAAGAATTACATGTTAAGTTGCGATTTTAAGGTTTTTTAAGCGTTTTTGGCACTTTTGCACATAAAAGTAGCTCAAACTTGGTTTTTTTGCACGAATCTTGGCACACAACACTATTTAGTATATATTATTGTGTTGAAGTGGTTAGATTTTAAAATCATAGTCATACGCTATAAAATACGTCTTTATGTTGCGATTTTAAGTTTTTTTTAAGCGTTTTTGGCACTTTTGCGCAATAAAGTAGCTCAAACTTTGTTTGATTTTCACGAAACTTGGCACACAACACTATTTGGTATATATTATTATGTTGAAGTGGTTAGAATTGAAAATCATAGTCTTATGGTAGAAATTAAGTGTTAAGTTGCGATTTCAAGGGTTGTTAAGCGTTTTTGGCACTTTTGCGCATAAAGTACCTCAAAACTTGGCTTCTTTTGCACGAAACTTGGCACACAACACTATTTGGTATATATTATTGTGTTGACGTTGCTAGAATGTAAAATCGTAGTCATATGCTATTAATTACATGTTGAGCTGTGATTTTAAAGGTTTTTAAGCGTTTTTTGGCACTTTTGCGCATAAAGTAGCTCAAAGTTGGTTTAATTTGCACAAAACTTGGCACACAACACTATTTGGTATATATTATTATTTTGAAGTGGTTAGAATTGAAAATCATAGTCTTATGCTAGAAATTAAGTGTTAAGTTGCGATTTCAAGGGTTGTTAAGCGTTTTTGGCACTTTTGCGCATAAAGTAGCTCAAACTTGGCTTCTTTTGCACGAAACTTGGGCACACAACACTATTTGGTATATATTATTGTGTTGGAAGTGGTTAGAATTGAAAATTATAGTTATATGCTAGAAATAACGTGTTTAAGTTGCGATTTTAAGGGTTTTAAGAGTTTTGTGCACTTTTGCGCATAAAGTAACTTGGTTTGTTTTTGCACAAAACTTGCAACACAAAATTATTATTGGCATATATTATTGTGTTGAAGTGGTTAGAATGGAAAATATAGTCATATGCTATAAATTACATGTTAACCTGCGATTTTAAGGGTTTTTAAGCGGTTTTTTGGCACTTTTTGCACATAAACTAGCTCAAACTTGGTTTGTTTTGCACGAAACATGGCACACAAAACTATTTTGTGTAAATTATTGTGTTTGAAGTTTGCTAGAATTTTAAGATCATAGTCATATGCTATAAATTACATGTTAAACTGCGATTTTAAGGGTTTTTAAGCGTTTTTTTGCACTTTTGCGCATATAAGTAGCTCAATGTTGGTTTGATTTGCACGAAACTTGGTACACAACACTATTTGGTATATATTATTATGTTGAAGAGGTTAGAATTGAAATTCATAGTCTTATGCTAGAAATTAAGTGTTAAGTTGTGATTTTTAACGGTTTTTTAAGCGTTTTTGGCACTTTTGCGCATAAAGTAGCTTCAAACTTGGTTTGTTTTGCACGAAACGTGGCACACAAAACTAATTGGTATATATTATTGTGTTGAAGTGGTGAGAATTTAAAATCATAGTGATATGCAAGAAATTATATGTTAAAATGCGATTTTAAGGGTTTTTTAGTGTTTTTGGCTCTTTTGAGCATAAAGTACCTCAAACTTGGTTTGATTTGCACGAAACTTGGCACAGACAATACTGTTTGGTATATCTTCATCTGTTTAAGTGGTTAGAATTGAAAATCATAGTTATATGCTAGAAATTACGAGGTTAAGTTGCGATTTTAAGGGTTTTTAAGCGTTTTTGGCACTTTTGCACAAAAAGTTTCTCAAACTTAGTTTGATTTGGACGAAACTTGGCACACAACACTATTTGGTATATATTATTATGTTGAAGTGGTTAGAATTGAAAATCATGTTTTTATTCTAGAAATTCGTGATAAGTTGCGAATTTAAGTGTTTTAAGCGTTTTTTGGTACTTTTGCGCATAAAGTAGCTTCAAACTTGGTTTGTTTTGCTCGAAACTTGGCACACAAAACTTTTTGGTATATATTATTGTGTTGAAGTGGTTAGAATTTTAAAATAATTAGTGATATGCTAGAAATTATATGTTAAGTTGCGATTTTAAGGCTTTTTTAACGTTTTTGGCTCTTTTGCGCATAAAGTACCTCAAACTTGGTTTGATTTGCACGAAACTTGGCATACAATACTATTTGGTATAATATTATTGTGTTGAAGTAATTATATTTGAAAATCATAGTCATACGCTATAAATTACGTGTTGTGTTGCGATTTTAAGTTTTTTTAAGCGTTTTTGGAGATTTTGCGCATAAAGGTAGCTCAAACTTGGTTTGTTTTGCACGAAACTTGGCAAACAAAAATATTTGGTATATATTATTGTGGTTGAAGTGGTTAGAATTTAAAATCTTAGTGATATGCTAGAAATTACATGTTAAGTTGCGATTTTAAGTGTTTTTAAGCGTTTTTTGGCACTTTTGCGCATAAAGTAAGCTCAAACTTGGCTTGTTTTGCACGAAACTTGGCACACAACACTATTTGGTAATATTATTGTGTTGACGTTGCTAGAATGTAAAATCGTAGTCATATGCTATTAATTACATGTTGAGATGTGATTTTAAAGGTTTTTAAAGCGTTTTTTGGCACTTTTTGCGCATAAAGTAGCTCAAAGTTGGTTTTAATTTGCACAAAACTTGGCACACAAACACTATTTGGTATATATTATTATTTTGAAGTCGTTAGAATTGAAAGTCATAGTCTTATGCTAGAAATTAAGTGTTAAGTTGCGATTTCAAGGGGTTGTTAAGCGTTTTTGGCACTTTTTGCGCATAAAGTACTCAAAGTTGGCTTCTTTTGCACGAAACTTGGCACACAACACTATTTGGTATATATTATTGTGTTGAAGTGGTTAGAATTGAAAATTATAGTTATATGCTAGAAATAACGTGTTAAGTTGCGATTTTAAGGGTTTTAAGAGTTTTGTGCACTTTTGCGCAATAAAGTAACTTGGTTTGTTTTGCAACAAAACTTGCAACACAAAATTATTTGGCATATATTATTGTGTTGAAGTGGTTAGAATGGAAAATATAGTCATATGCTATAAATTACATGTTAACCTGCGATTTTAAGGGTTTTTAAGCGTTTTTGGCACTTTTGCACATAAACTAGCTCAAACTTGGTTTGTTTTGCACGAAACATGGCACACAAAACTATTTTGTAATAAATTATTGTGTTGAAGTTGCTAGAATTTAAGATCATAGTCATATGCTATAAATTACATGTTAAACTGCGATTTTAAGGGTTTTTAAGCGTTTTTTTGCACTTTTGAGCATTAAGTAGCTCAATGTTGGTTTGATTTGCACGAAACTTGGTACACAACACTATTTGGTATATATTATTATGTTGAAGAGGTTAGAATTGAAATTCATAGTCTTATGCTAGAAATTAAGTGTTAAGTTGTGATTTTAACGGTTTTTAAGCGTTTTTGGCACTTTTGCGCATAAAGTAGCTTCAAACTTGGTTTGTTTTGCACGAAACTTGGCACACAAAACTATTTGGTATATATTATTGTGTTGAAGTGGTGAGAAATTTAAAATCATAGTGATATGCAAGAAATTATACGTTAAGATGCGATTTTTAAGGGTTTTTTTTAGTGTTTTTGGCTCTTTTGAGCATAAAGTACCTCAAACTTGGTTTGATTTGCACGAAACTTGGCACACAATACTGTTTGGTATATCTTATTCTGTTTAAGTGCTTAGAATTGGAAAATCATAGTTATATGCTAGAAATTACGAGTTTAAGTTGCGATTTTAAGGGTTTTTAAGTGTTTTTTGGGCACTTTTTCACAAAAAGTTGCTCAAACTTAGTTTGATTTGGACGAAACTTGGCACACAACACTATTTGGTATATATTATTATGTTGAAGTGGTTAGAATTGAAAATCATGTTTTTATTCTAGAAATTACGTGATAAGTTGCGAATTTAAGTGTTTTAAGCGTTTTTGGTACTTTTGCGCATAAAGTAGCTTCAAACTTGGTTTGTTTTGCACGAAACTTGGGACACAAAACTTTTTGGTATATATTATGTGTTGAAGTGGTTATTGGTATATATTATTGTGTTGAAGTGGTTAGAAATTAAAATAATAGTGATATGCTAGAAATTATATGTTAAGTTGCGATTTTAAGGCTTTTTTAGCGTTTTTGGCTCTTTTGCGCATAAAGTACCTCAAACTTGGTTTGATTTGCACGAAACTTGGCATACAATACTATTTGGTATATATTATTGTGTTGAAGTAATTATATTTGAAAATCATAGTCATACGCTATAAATTACGTGTTGTGTTGCGATTTTAAGTTTTTTTAAGCGTTTTTGGAGATTTTGCGCATAAAGTAGCTCAAACTTGGTTTGTTTTGCACGAAACTTGGCAAACAAAAATATTTGGTATATATTATTGTGTTGAAGTGGTTAGAATTTAAAATCTTAGTGATATGCTAGAAATTACATGTTAAGTTGCAATTTTAAGTGTTTTTAAGCGTTTTTGGCACTTTGCGCATAAAGTAGTTCAAACTTGGCTTCTTTTGCACGAAACTTGGCACACAAGACTATTTTGGTATATATTATTGTGTTGAAGTGGTTAGAATTTAAAATTATAGTTATATTCTAGAAATAACGTGTTAAGTTGCGATTTTAAGGGTTTTAAGTGTTTTTTAGCACTTTTGAACATAAAGTAGCTCAAACTTGGTTTGTTTTGCACGAAACTTGGCACACAATACTATTTGGTATATATTATTGTGTAGAAGTGTTAAGAATTGAATATCATATTCATATGCTAGAAATTACATGTTAAGTAGCGATTTTAACGGTTTCCAAGCATTTTTGGCAGTTTTGCGAATAAAGTAGCTCAAACTTGGTTTGTTTTGGCACGAAACTTGGCACACAAAACTATTTGGTATATGTTATTCTGTTGAAGCGGTTAGAATTTAAAATCATGGTCATATGCTAGAAATTACATCTTAAGTTGCGATTTTAAGGGTTTTTAAGCGTTTTTGGCACTTTTGCGCATAAAGTAGCTCAAACATGGTTTGTTTTGTACGAAACTTGGCATACAAAACTATTTGGTATATATTATTCTGTTGAAGCGGTTAGAATTAAAAAATCACGGTCATATGCTAGAAATTACTTCTTAAGTTGCGATTTTAAGGGTTTTTTAACGTTTTTGGCACTTTTCCGCATAAAGTAGCTCAAACATGGTTTGTTTTACACGAAACATGGCACACAACACTATTTGGTATATATTATTATGTTGAAGTGGTTAGAATTGAAAATCATAGTTATATGCTAGAAATTACATGTTAAGTTGCGATTTTAAGGGTTTTTAAGCGTTTTTGGCACTTTTGCGCGTAAAGTAGCTCAAACTTGGTTTATTTTGCACGAAACATGGCACACAATGCTGTTTGGTATATATTATTGTGTTGAAGTGGTTAGAATTGAAAATCATAGTTATATGCTAGAAATTACGAGTTAAGTTGCGATTTAAAGGGCTTTTAAGCATTTTTGACACTTTTGCGCAAAAAGTAGCTCAAACTTGATTTGTTTTGCACGAAACTTGACACAACACTATTTGGTATATATTATTATGTTGAAGTGGTTTTAAGCGTTTTGGGCACTTTTGCGTATAAAGTAGCTCAAACTTGGTTTGTTCTGGACGAAACTTGGCACACAACACTATTTGGATTATATTATTGTGTTTAAGTGTCTAGAATTGAAAATCATAGTCATATGCTATAAATTACATGTTAAGCTGCGATTTTAAGGGTTTTTAAGTGTTGTTTGCACTTTTGCGCATAAAGTAGCCAAAACATGTTTGTTTTGCACGAAACTTGACACACAACACTATTTGGAGTATATTATTGTGTTGAAGTGGTTAAAATTCAAAATCATAGTCATATGCTAAAAAAGTACATGTTAAGTTTCGATTTCAAGGGTTTTTAAGCGTTTTTAGCACTTTTGCGCATAAAGTAGCTCATACTTGGATTGTTTTGCACGAAACTTGGCACACAAAACTATTAGGTATATATTATTGTGTTGAAGTGGTTAGAATGGAAAATCATAGTCATATGCAATAAATTACATGTTAAGTTGCGATTTTAAGGGATTTTAAGCGTTTTTGGCACTTTTGCGCAAAAAGTAGCTCAAACTTGGTGTGTTTTGCACGAATCTTGGAATACAAAATTATTTGGTATATATTAATGTGTTGAAGTGGTTAGAATTTAAAATCATAGTCATATTCAAGAAATTACAAGTTTCGATTTTAAGTGTTTTTAAGCGTTTTTGGCACTTTTGCGCATAAAGTAGCTCAAACTTGGTATGTTTTGCAAGAAACTTGGCACATAAAACTATTTTGTATATATTATTGTGTTGAAGTGGTTAGAATTTAAAATCATAGTCATATGCTAGAAATTACATGTTAAGTTGCGATTTTAACGGTTTTTATGCGTTTTTGGCACTTTGCGCATAAAGTAACTAAAACTTGGCTTATTTTGCTCGAAATTTGGCACACAACACTATTTGGTATATATTATTGTGTTGAAGTGGTTAGAATTTAAAATTATAGTTATATGCTAGAAATAACGTGCTAAGTTGCGATTTATAGGGTTTTAAGCGTTTTTAGCTCTTTTGCACATAAAGTAGCTCAAAGTTGGTTTGTTTTGCACGAAACTAGCATCACAAAATTATTTGGTATATATTATTGTGTTGAAGTGGCTAGAATTGAAAATCATAGTGATATGCTATAAATTACATGTTAAGCTGCGATTTTTTGGGTTTTTAAGCGTTTTTGGCACTTTTGCGAATAAAGTAGCTCAAACTTGGTTTGATTTGCACGAAATATGGCACACAACACTATTTGGTATATATTATTATGTTGTAGTGATTAGAATTGAAAATCATAGTCTTATACTAGAAATTAAGTGTTAAGTTGCGATTTTAAGGGTTTTAAAGCATTTTTGGCAGTTCTGCGCATAAAGTAGCTTAAACTTGGTTTGTTTTGCACGAAACTTGGCACACAAAATTATTTGGTATATATTATTTTGTTGAAGCGGTTAGAATTTAAAATCATGGTCATATACTAGAAAATACATGTTAAGTTGCGATTTTAAGGGTTTTTAAGCGTTTTTTGAACTTTTGCGCATAAAGTAGCTCAAACTTGGTTTATTTTGCACGAAACATGGCACACAATACTTTTTTGTATATATTATTGTGTTGAAGTGGTTAGAATTGATAATCATAGTTATATGATAGAAATTACGAGTTAAGTTGCGATTTTAAGAGTTTTTAAGCATTTTTGGCACTTTTGCGCAAAAAGTAGCTCAAACTTGGTTTGATTTGCACGAAACTTGGCACACAACACTATTCGGTATATATTATTATGTGGAAGTGGTTAGAATTGAAAATCATAGTCATATACTAGAAATTATGTGTTACGTTGCGATTCTAAGGGTTTTTAAGCGTTTTTGGCACTTTTGCGCATCAAGTAACTCAAACTTGGTTTGTTCTGCACGAAACTTGGCACACAACAATATTTGGTATATATTATTGTGTTTAATTGTCTAGAATTGAATATCATAGTCATATGCTATAAATTACATGTTAAGCTGCGATTTTAAGGGTTTTTAAGCGTTGTTTGCACTTTAGCGCATAAAGTAGCCCAAAATTGGTTTGTTTTACACGAAACTTGGCACAGAACACTATTTGGTGTATATTATTGTGTTGAAGTGGTTAGAATTCAAAATCATAGTCATATGATAGAAATTACATGTTCAGTTGCGATTTCAAGGGTTTTTAAGCGTTTTTAGCACTTTTGCGCATAAAGTAGCTCATACTTGGTTTGTTTTGCACGAAACATTGCACACAACACAATTTGGTATATATTATTGAGTTGAAGTGCTAGAATTGAAAATCATAGTCATATGCAAGAAATTACATGTTAAGTTGCGAATTTAAGGGTTTTTAAGCGTTTTTGGCACTTTTGCGCATAAAGGAGCTCAAACGTGGTTTGTTTTGCACGAAACTTGGCACACAAAACTATTTGGTATATATTATTGTGTTGAGGTGGTTTGAATTTGAAATCATAGTCATATGCTAGAAATTACATGTTAAGTTGCGATATTAATGGTTTTTAAGCGTTTTTTGAACTTTTGCGCATAAAGGAGCACAAACTTGGCTTCTTTTGCACGAAATTTGGCACACAACACTATTTGGTATATTTTATTGTGTTGAAGTGGTTAGAATTTAAAATTATAGTTAGATGCTAGAAATAACGTGTTAAGTTGCGATTTTAAGGGTTTTAAGCGTTTTTTGCACTTTTGCACATAAAGTTGCTCGTACTTGGTTTGTTTTGCACGAAACTTGCAACAAAAAATTATTTTGCATATATTATTGTGATGAAGTGGCTAAAATGGAAAATCATAGTCATATGCTATAAATTACATGTTAAGCTGCGATTTTAAGGGTTTTTAGCGTTTTTGGCACTTTTGCCCATAAAGTATCTCAAACTTGGTTTGTTTTGTACGAAACTTGGCACACAACGCTATTTTGTAATATTATTGTGTAGAAGAGATTATAATTGAAAATCATAGTCATATGCTAGAAATTACATGTTAAGTTGCGATTTTAAGGGTTTTTAATCGTTTTTTGCACTTTTGCACATAAAGTAGCTCAAGTTGGTTTTTTTGCACGAATCTTGGCACACAACACTATTTGGTATATATTATTGTTTTTGAGAGTGGTTAGATTTTAAAATCATAGTCATACGCTATAAAATACGTGTTATGTTGCGAATTTAAGTTTTTTTAACCGTTTTTGGCACTTTTGCGCATAACTTTGTTTGATTTTCACGAAACATGGCACACAACACTATTTGGTATATATTATTATGTTGAAGTGATTAGAATGGAAAATCATAGTCTTATGCTAGAAATTAAGTGTTAAGTTGCGATTTTAAGAATTTTAAAGCATTTTTTGCAGTTTTGCGCATAAAGTAGCTCAAACTTGGTTTGTTTTACACGAAACATGGCACAAAAAACTATTTGGCATATGTTATTCTGTTGAAGCGGTTAGAATTTAAAGTCATGGTCATATGTTAGAAATTACATGTTAAGTTGCGATTTTAAAGGGCTTTTAAGCATTTTTGACACTTTTGCGCAAAAAGTAGCTCAAACTTGATTTGTTTTGCACGAAACTTGACACAACACTATTTGGTATATATTATTATGTTGAAGTGGTTTTTAAGCGTTTTGGGCACTTTTGCGTATAAAGTAGCTCAAACTTGGTTTGTTCTGGACGAAACTTGGCACACAACACTATTTGGATTATATTATTGTGTTTAAGTGTCTAGAATTGAAAATCATAGTCATATGCTATAAATTACATGTTAAGCTGCGATTTTAAGGGTTTTTTAAGTGTTGTTTGCACTTTTGCGCATAAAGTAGCCAAAACATGTTTGTTTTGCACGAAACTTGACACACAACACTATTTGGTGTATATTATTGTGTTGAAGTGGTTAAAATTCAAAATCATAGTCATATGCTAGAAAGTACATGTTAAGTTTCGATTTCAAGGGTTTTTAAGCGTTTTTAGCACTTTTGCGCATAAAGTAGCTCATACTTGGATTGTTTTGCACGAAACTTGGCACACAAAACTATTAGGTATATATTATTGTGTTGAAGTGGTTAGAATGGAAAATCATAGTCATATGCAATAAATTACATGTTAAGTTGCGATTTTAAGGGATTTTAAGCGTTTTTGGCACTTTTGCGCAAAAAGTAGCTCAAACTTGGTGTGTTTTGCACGAATCTTGGAATACAAAATTATTTGGTATATATTAATGTGTTGAAGTGGTTAGAATTTAAAATCATAGTCATATTCAAGAAATTACAAGTTTCGATTTTAAGTGTTTTTAAGCGTTTTTGGCACTTTTGCGCATAAAGTAGCTCAAACTTGGTATGTTTTGCAAGAAACTTGGCACATAAAACTATTTTGTATATATTATTGTGTTGAAGTGGTTAGAATTTAAAATCATAGTCATATGCTAGAAATTACATGTTAAGTTGCGATTTTAACGGTTTTTATGCGTTTTTGGCACTTTGCGCATAAAGTAACTAAAACTTGGCTTATTTTGCTCGAAATTTGGCACACAACACTATTTGGTATATATTATTGTGTTGAAGTGGTTAGAATTTAAAATTATAGTTATATGCTAGAAATAACGTGCTAAGTTGCGATTTATAGGGTTTTAAGCGTTTTTAGCTCTTTTGCACATAAAGTAGCTCAAAGTTGGTTTGTTTTGCACGAAACTAGCATCACAAAATTATTTGGTATATATTATTGTGTTGAAGTGGCTAGAATTGAAAATCATAGTGATATGCTATAAATTACATGTTAAGCTGCGATTTTTTGGGTTTTTAAGCGTTTTTGGCACTTTTGCGAATAAAGTAGCTCAAACTTGGTTTGATTTGCACGAAATATGGCACACAACACTATTTGGTATATATTATTATGTTGTAGTGATTAGAATTGAAAATCATAGTCTTATACTAGAAATTAAGTGTTAAGTTGCGATTTTAAGGGTTTTAAAGCATTTTTGGCAGTTCTGCGCATAAAGTAGCTTAAACTTGGTTTGTTTTGCACGAAACTTGGCACACAAAATTATTTGGTATATATTATTTTGTTGAAGCGGTTAGAATTTAAAATCATGGTCATATACTAGAAAATACATGTTAAGTTGCGATTTTAAGGGTTTTTAAGCGTTTTTGAACTTTTGCGCATAAAGTAGCTCAAACTTGGTTTATTTTGCACGAAACATGGCACACAATACTTTTTTGTATATATTATTGTGTTGAAGTGGTTAGAATTGATAATCATAGTTATATGATAGAAATTACGAGTTAAGTTGCGATTTTAAGAGTTTTTAAGCATTTTTGGCACTTTTGCGCAAAAAGTAGCTCAAACTTGGTTTGATTTGCACGAAACTGGCACACAACACTATTCGGTATATATTATTATGTGGAAGTGGTTAGAATTGAAAATCATAGTCATATACTAGAAATTATGTGTTACGTTGCGATTCTAAGGGTTTTTAAGCGTTTTTGGCACTTTTGCGCATCAAGTAGCTCAAACTTGGTTTGTTCTGCACGAAACTTGGCACACAACAATATTTGGTATATATTATTGTGTTTAATTGTCTAGAATTGAATATCATAGTCATATGCTATAAATTACATGTTAAGCTGCGATTTTAAGGGTTTTTAAGCGTTGTTTGCACTTTAGCGCATAAAGTAGCCCAAAATTGGTTTGTTTTACACGAAACTTGGCACAGAACACTATTTGGTGTATATTATTGTGTTGAAGTGGTTAGAATTAAAAATCATAGTCATATGATAGAAATTACATGTTCAGTTGCGATTTCAAGGATTTTTAAGCGTTTTTAGCACTTTTGCGCATAAAGTAGCTCATACTTGGTTTGTTTTGCACGAAACATTGCACACAACACAATTTGGTATATATTATTGAGTTGAAGTGCTAGAATTGAAAATCATAGTCATATGCAAGAAATTACATGTTAAGTGCGAATTTAAGGGTTTTTAAGCGTTTTTGGCACTTTTGCGCATAAAGGAGCTCAAACGTGGTTTGTTTTGCACGAAACTTGGCACACAAAACTATTTGGTATATATTATTGTGTTGAGGTGGTTTGAATTTGAAATCATAGTCATATGCTAGAAATTACATGTTAAGTTGCGATATTAATGGTTTTTAAGCGTTTTTTGAACTTTTGCGCATAAAGGAGCACAAACTTGGCTTCTTTTGCACGAAATTTGGCACACAACACTATTTGGTATATTTTATTGTGTTGAAGTGGTTAGAATTTAAAATTATAGTTAGATGCTAGAAATAACGTGTTAAGTTGCGATTTTAAGGGTTTTAAGCGTTTTTTGCACTTTTGCACATAAAGTTGCTCGTACTTGGTTTGTTTTGCACGAAACTTGCAACAAAAAATTATTTTGCATATATTATTGTGATGAAGTGGCTAAAATGGAAAATCATAGTCATATGCTATAAATTACATGTTAAGCTGCGATTTTAAGGGTTTTTAGCGTTTTTGGCACTTTTGCCCATAAAGTATCTCAAACTTGGTTTGTTTTGTACGAAACTTGGCACACAACGCTATTTTGTAATATTATTGTGTAGAAGAGATTATAATTGAAAATCATAGTCATATGCTAGAAATTACATGTTAAGTTGCGATTTTAAGGGTTTTTAATCGTTTTTTGCACTTTTGCACATAAAGTAGCTCAAAGTTGGTTTTTTTGCACGATTCTTGGCACACAACACTATTTGGTATATATTATTGTTTTGAAGTGGTTAGATTTTAAAATCATAGTCATACGCTATAAAATACGTGTTATGTTGCGATTTTAAGTTTTTTTAACCGTTTTTGGCACTTTTGCGCATAAAGTAGCTCAAACTTTGTTTGATTTTCACGAAACATGGCACACAACACTATTTGGTATATATTATTATGTTGAAGTGATTAGAATGGAAAATCATAGTCTTATGCTAGAAATTAAGTGTTAAGTTGCGATTTTAAGAATTTTAAAGCATTTTTTGCAGTTTTGCGCATAAAGTAGCTCAAACTTGGTTTGTTTTACACGAAACATGGCACAAAAAACTATTTGGCATATGTTATTCTGTTGAAGCGGTTAGAATTTAAAGTCATGGTCATATGTTAGAAATTACATGTTAAGTTGCGATTTTAAAGGCTTTTATGCATTTTTGGTAATTTTGCGCAAAAAGTAGCTCAAACTTGGTTTGATTTGCACGAAACATGGCACACAACACTATCTGGTATATATTATTATTTTGAAGTGGTTAGAATTGAAAATCATAGTTACATGCTAGAAATTTAGTGTTATGTTGTGATTTAAGGGTTTTAAGCATTTTTGGCACTTTTGCGCATAAAGTAGCTCAAACTTGATTTGCTTTGCACGAAACTTGGCACGCAACACTATTTGATATATATTATTATTTTGAAGTGGTTAGAATTTAAAATCATAGTCATATACTAGAAATTATGTGTTACGTTGCGATTTTAAGGGTTTTAAAGCTTTTTGTCACTTTTGCGCATAAAGTAAATCAAAGTTGGTTTGTTCTGCACGAAACATGGCACAAACACTATTTGGTATATATCATTGTGTTTAAGTGTCTAGAATTGAAAATCATAGTCATATGCTATAAATTACATGTTAAGCTGCGATTTTAAGGGTTTTTAAGGGTTGTTTGGTGTATATTATTGTGTTGAAGTGGTTAGAATTAAAAATCATAGTCATATCCTAGAAATTAAATGTTAACATGCGATTTCAAAGATTTTAAGCGCTTTTAGCACTTTTGCGCATAAAGTAGCTCAAACTTGGTTTGTTTTGCACGAAACTTGGCACACAACACTATTTGGTATATATTATTGTGTTGAAGTGGTTAGAATTTAAAATCATAGTCATATGCAAGAAATTACATGTTAAGTTGCGATTTTAAGGGTTTTATGCGTTTTTGGCACTTTTGCGCATAAAGTAGCTCAAAGTTGGTTTTATTTGCACGAAACTTGGCACACAAAACTATTTGGTATATATTATTATGTTGAAGCGGTTAGAATTTAAAATCATGGTCATATACTAGAAATTATGTGTTACGTTGCGATTTTAAGGGTTTTTAAGCGTTTTTTGCACTTTTGCGCATAAAATAGCTCAAACTTGGTTTGTTCTGCACGAAACTTTGCACACAAGACTATTTGGTATATATTATTGTGTTTAAGTGTTTAGAATTTAAAATCATAGTCATATGCTATAAATTACATGTTAAACTGCGATTTTAAGGGTTTTTAAGCGTTGTTTGCACTTTTGCGCATAAAGTAGCCCAAAATTGGTTTGTTTTGCACGAAACTTGGCACACAACACTATGTGTTGTACATTATTGTGTTGAAGTGGTTAGAATTCAAAATCAAAGTCACATGATAGAAATTACATGTTAAGTTGCGATTTTAAGGGTTTTTAAGCGTTTTTGGAACTTTTGCGCATAAAGTAGCTCAAACTTGGTTTGTTTTGCACGAAACTTGGCACACAAAACTCTTTGGTATATATTATTGTGTTGAAGTGGTTAGAATTTAAAATGATAGTCATATGCTAGAAATTACATGTTAAGTTGCGATATTAATGGTTTTTAAGCGTTTTTGGAACTTTTGCGCATAAAGGAGCACAAACTTGGCTTCTTTTGCACGAAATTTGGCACACAACACTATTTGGTATATTTTATTGTGTTGAAGTGGTTAGAATTTAAAATTATAGTTAGATGCTAGAAATAACGTGTTAAGTTGCGATTTTAAGGGTTTTAAGCGTTTTTTGCACTTTTGCACATAAAGTTGCTCATACTTGGTTTGTTTTGCACGAAACATGCAACAAAAAATTATTTTGCATATATTATTGTGATGAAGTGGCTAAAATGGAAAATCATAGTCATATGCTATAAATTACATGTTAAGCTGCGATTTTAAGGGTTTTTAGCGTTTTTGGCACTTTTGCCCATAAATTATCTCAAACTTGGTTTGTTTTGTACGAAACTTGGCACACAACACTATTTTGTAATATTATTGTGTAGAAGAGATTATAATTGAAAATCATAGTCATATGCTAGAAATTACATGTTAAGTTGCGATTTTAAGGGTTTTTAATCGTTTTTTGCACTTTTGCACATAAAGTAGCTCAAAGTTGGTTTTTTTTGCACGATTCTTGGCACACAACACTATTTGGTATATATTATTGTGTTGAAGTGGTTAGATTTTAAAATCATAGTCATACGCTATAAAATACGTGTTATGTTGCGATTTTAAGTTTTTTTAAGCGTTTTTTGGCACTTTTGCGCATAAAGTAGCTCAAACTTTGTTTGATTTTCACGAAACATGGCACACAACACTATTTGGTATATATTATTATGTTGAAGTGATTAGAATGGAAAATCATAGTCTTATGCTAGAAATTAAGTGTTAAGTTGCGATTTTAAGAATTTTAAAGCATTTTTTTGCAGTTTTGCGAATAAAGTAGCTCAAACTTGGTTTGTTTTACACGAAACATGGCACAAAAAACGATTTGGCATATGTTATTCTGTTGAAGCGGTTAGAATTTAAAGTCATGGTCATATGTTAGAAATTACATGTTAAGTTGCGATTTTAAAGGCTTTTATGCATTTTTGGTATTTTTGCGCAAAAAGTAGCTCAAACTTGGTTTGATTTGCACGAAACATGGCACACAACACTATCTGGTATATATTATTATTTTGAAGTGGTTAGAATTGAAAATCATAGTTATATGCTAGAAATTACGTGTTATGTTGTGATTTTAAGGGTTTTAAGCGTTTTTGGCACTTTTGCGCATAAAGTAGCTAAAACTTGATTTGCTTTGCACGAAACTTGGCACACAACACTATTTGATATATATTATTATTTTGAAGTGGTTAGAATTTAAAATCATAGTCATATACTAGAAATTATGTGTTACGTTGCGATTTTAAGGGTTTTAAAGCTTTTTGTCACTTTTGCGCATAAATTACATGTTAAGCTGCGATTTTAAGGGTTGTTTGGTGTATATTATTGTGTTGAAGTGGTTAGAATTCAAAATCATAGTCATATCCTAGAAATTACATGTTAACATGCGATTTCAAAGATTTTAAGCGCTTTTAGCACTTTTGCGCATAAAGTAGCTCTTACTTGGTTTGTTTTGCACGAAACTTGGCACACAACACTATTTGGTATATATTATTGTGTTGAAGTGGTTAGAATTTAAAATCATAGTCATATGCAAGAAATTACATGTTAAGTTGCGATTTTAAGGGTTTTATGCGTTTTTGGCACTTTTGCGCATAAAGTAGCTCAAACTTGGTTTGTTTTGCACGAAACCTGGCACAGAACACTATTTGGTATATATTACTGTGTTTAAGTGGCTAGAATTGAAAATCATATTCATATGCTATAAATTACATGTTAAGCAGCGATTTTAAGGGTTTTTCAGCGTTTTTGGCACTTTTGCGCATAAAGTAGCTCAAACTTGGTTTGTTTTGGTCGAAACTTGGCACATAAAACTATTTGGTATATATTATTCTGTTGAAGCGGTTAGAATTTAAAATCATGGTCATATGCTAGAAATTACATGTTAAGTTGCGATTTTAAGGGTTTTTAAGCGTTTTTGGTACTTTTGCGCAAAAAGTAGCTCAAACTTGGTTTGATTTGCATGAAACTTGGCACACAACACTATTAGGTATATATTATTATGTTGAAGTGCTTAGAATTGATAATCATAGTCTTATGCTAGAAAATAAGTGTTAAGTTGCGCTTTTAAGAGTTTTAAAGCATTTTTGGCAGTTTTGCGCATAAAGTAGCTCAAACTTAGTTTGTTTTGCACGAAACATGGCACACAATAATGTTTGGTATATATTATTGTGTTGAAGTTGTTAGAATTGAAAATCATAGTTATATGCTACAAATTACGAGTTAAGTTGCGATTTTAAGGGCTTTAAAGCATTTTTGGCACTTTTGCGCAAAAAGTAGCTCAAAGTTTTTTTGATTTGCACGAAACATGAAACATAAAAATATTTGGTATATATTATTATGTTGAAGCGGTTAGAATTTAAAATCATGGTCATATACTAGAAATTATGTGTTATGTTGCGATTTTAAGGGTTTTTAAGTGTTTTTGGCACTTTTGCGCATAAAAAAGCTCAAACTTGGTTTGTTCTGCACGAAACTTTGGACACAAAACAATTTGGTATATATTATTGTGTTTAAGTGTCTACAATTGAAAATCATAGTCATATGCTATAAATTACATGTTAAGTTGCGATTTTAATGGTTTTTAAGCGTTGTTTGCACCTTTACGCATAAAGTAGCCCAAACTTGGTTTGTTTTGCACGAAACATGGCACACAACACTATGTGGTGTATATTATTGTGTTGAATTGGTTAGAATTCAAAATCAAAGTCATATGCTAGAAATTACATGTTAAGTTGCGATTTTAAGGGTTTTTTAGCGTTTTTGGCACTTTTGCACATAAAGTAGCTCAAACTTGGTTTGTTTTGCACGAAACATGGCACACAAAACTATTTGGTATATATTATTGTGTTGAAGTGGTTAGAATTTAAAATGATAGTCATATGCTAGAAATTACATGTTAAGTTGCGATTTTAAGGGTTTTTAAGCGTTTTTTTGATCTTTTGCGCATAAAGGAGCTTAAACTTGGCTTCTTTTGCACGAAACATGGCACACAACACTATTGGGTATATATTATTGTGTTGAAGTGGTTAGAATTTAAAATTATAGTTAGATGCTAGAAATAACGTGTTAAGTTGCGATTTTAATGGTTTTAAGCGTTTTTTTGCACTTTTGCACATAAAGTAGCTCAAACTTGGTTTGTTTTGCACGAAACTTGCAACAAAAATTATTTTGCATATATTATTGTGATGAAGTGGCTAAAATGGAAAATCATAGTCATATGCTATAAATTACATGTTAAGCAGCGATTTTAAGGGTTTTTAAGCGTTTTTGGCATTTTTGCGCATAAAATATGTCAAACTTGGTTTGTTTTATACGAAACTTAGGACACAAAACTATTTGTTATATATTATTGTGTTGAAGTGGTTAAAATTTAAAATTATAGTCATATGCTAGAAATTACATGTTAAGCTGCGATTTTAAGGGTTTTTCAGCGTTTTTGGCACTTTTGCGCATAAAGTAGCTCAAACTTGGTTTGTTTTGTACGAAACTTGGCACATAAAACTATTTGGTAAATATTATTCTGTTGAAGCGGTTAGAATTTATAATCATGGTCATATGCTAGAAATTACATGTTAAATTGCGATTTTAAGGGTTCTTAAGAGTTTTTGGAACTTTTGCGCAAAAAGTAGCTCAAACTTGGTTTGTTTTGCACGAAACATGGCACACAATACTGTTTGGTATATATTATTGTGTTGAAGGTGGTTAAAATTGAAAATCATAGTAATATTCTAGAAATTAGGAGTTAAGTTGCAATTTTAAGGGTTTTTAAGCGTTTTTGGCACTTTTGTGCAAAAAGTAGCTAAAACTTGGTTTGATTTGCACGAAACTTGGCAAACAACACTATTTGGTATATATTATTATGTTGCATTGGTTAGAATTTAAAATCATAGTTATATGCAAGAAAGTACGTGTTAAGTTGCGATTTTAGGGGTTTAAAGCGTTTTTTGCACTTTTGCGCATAAAGTAGCTCAAACTTGATTTGTTTTGCACGAAACTTGGCATACAACAATATTTGGTATATATTATTATGTTGAAGTGGTTAGAATTTAAAATCATAGTCCATATACTAGAAATTATGAGTTACGTTGCGATTTTAAGGGTTTTTTAGCGTTTTTGGCACTTTTGCGCAAAAAGTAGCTCAAACATGGTTTGTTCTGCACGAAACTTGGCACACAACACTATTTGGAATATATTACTGTGTTTAAGTGGCTAGAATTGAAAATCATAGTCATATTCTATAAATTACATGTTATGTTACGATTTTAAGGGTTTTTTAAGCGTTGTTTGCATTTTTGCGCATAAAGTAGCCGAAACTTGGTTTGTTTTGCACGAAACATGGCACACAACACTATTTGGTATATATTATTTTGTTGAAGTGGTTAGAATTCAAACTCATAGTCATATGCTAGAAATTACATGTTAAGTTGCGATTTCAAGGGTTTTTAAGCGTTTTTAGCACTTTTGCGCATAAAGTAGTTCAAACTTGGTTTTTTTTCACGAATCTTGGCACACAAAACTATTTGGTATACATTATTGTGTTGAAGTGGTTAGAATTTAAAATCATAGTCATCTTCCAGAAATTACATGTTAAGTTGCGATTTTAAGGGTTTTTTTAGCGTTTTTAGCACTGTTGCGCATAAAATAGCTCAAACTTGGTTTGTTTTGCACGAAACTTGGCACACAACACTATTTGGTATATATTATTATGTTGCATTTGTTAGAATTGAAAATCATAGTTATATGCTAGAAAGTACGTGTTAAGTTGCAATTTTAAGGGTTTTAAGCGTTTTTTGCACTTTTGCGCATTAAGTAGCTCAAACTTCATTTGTTTTGCACGACTCTTGGCACACAACAATATTTGGTATATATTATTATGTTGAAGTGGTTAGAATTTAAAATCATAGTCATATACTAGAAATTATGTGTTACGTTGCGATTTTAAGGGTTTTTTAGCGTTTTTGGCCCTTTTACGCTAAAAGTAGCTCAAACTTGGTTTGTTCTGCACGAAACTTGGCACACAACACTATTTGGTATATATTACTGTGTTTAAGTGGCTAGAATTTAAAATCATAGTCATATTCTATAAAATTACATGTTAAGCTACGATTTTAAGTGTTTTTAAGCGTTGTTTGCACTTTTGCGCATAAAGTAGCCCAAACTTGGTTTATTTTGCACGAAACTTGGCACACAACACTATTTGGTATATATTATTTTGTTGAAGTGGTTAGAATTCAAAATCATAGTCATATGCTAGAAATTACATGTTAAGTTGCGATTTCAAGGGTTTTTTAGCGTTTTTAGCAGTTTTGCGCATAATGTAACTTAAACTTGGTTTGCTTTGCACGCAACTTGGCACACAACACTATTTGGTATATATTATTGTGTTGAAGTAGTTAGAATTGAAAATCATAGTCATATGCAAGAAATTACATGTTAAGTTGCGATTTTAAGGGTTTATAAGCGTTTTTGGCACTACTGCGCATAATGTAGCTCAAACTTGGTTTGTTTTGCACGAATCTTGGCACACAACAGTATTTGGTATATATTATTGTTTTGAAGTGATTAGATTTGAAAATCATAGTCATACGCCATAAATTACGTGTTAAGTTGCGATTTTATGTTTTTTTAAGCGTTTTTGGCACTTTTGCGCATAAAGTAGCACAAACTTGGTTTGTTTTGCACGAAACTTTGCACAAAAAACTATTTGGTATATATTATTGTGTTGAAGTGGTTAGAATTTAAAATCATAGTCATATGCTATAAATTACATGTTAAGTTGCGATTTTAAGGGTTTTTAAGCATTTTTGGCAATTTTGCGCATAAAGTAGCTCAAACTTGGCTTCTTTTGCACGAAACTTGGCACACAACGCTATTTGGTATATATTATTGTGTTGAAGGGATAAAATTGAAAATTATAGTTATATGCTAGAAATAACGTGTTATGTTTCGATTTTAAGGGTTTTAAGCGTTTTTAGCACTTTTGCGTATAAAGTAGCTCAACCTTGGTTTGCTTTGCACGAAACTTGCAACAAAAAATTATTTGTCATATAATATTTTGTTGAAGTGGCTAGAATGGAAAATCATAGTCATATGCTATAAATTACATGTTAAGTTGCGATTTTAATTTTTTTTAAGCGTTTTTGGCACTTTTGCGCATAAAGTAGCTCAAACTTGGTTTGTTTTGCACAAAACTTGGCACAAAAAACTATTTTGGTATATATTATTGTGTTGAAGTGGTTAGAATTTAAAATCATAGTCATATGCTATAAATTACATGTTAAGTTGCGATTTTAAGGGTTTTTAAGCATTTTTGGCACTTTTGCGCATAAAAGTAGCTCAAACTTGGCTTCTTTTGCACGAAACTTGGCACACAACGCTATTTGATATATATTATTGTGTTGAAGGGATAAAATTGAAAATTATAGTTATATGCTAGAAATAACGTGTTATGTTTCGATTTTAAGGGTTTTAAGCGTTTTTAGCACTTTTGCGTATAAAGTAGCTCAAACTTGGTTTGCTTTGCACGAAACTTGCAACAAAAAATTATTTGTCATATAATATTTTGTTGAAGTGGCTAGAATGGAAAATCATAGTCATATGCTATAAATTACATGTTAAGTTGCGATTTTAATTTTTTTAAGCGTTTTTTGGCACTTTTGCGCATAAAGTAGCTCAAACTTGGTTTGTTTTGCACGAAACTTGGCACAAAAAACTATTTAGTATATATTATTGTGTTGAAGTGGTTAGAATTTAAAATCATAGTCATATGCTATAAATTACATGTTAAGTTGCGATTTTAAGGGTTTTTAAGCATTTTTGGCACTTTTGCGCATAAAGTAGCTCAAACTTGGCTTCTTTTGCACGAAACTTGGCACACAACGCTATTTGGTATATATTATTGTGTTGAAGGGATAAAATTGAAAATTATAGTTATATGCTAGAAATAACGTGTTAAGTTTCGATTTTAAGGGTTTTAAGCGTTTATAGCACTTTTGCGTATAAAGTATTTCAAACTTGGTTTGATTTGCACGAAACTTGGCAAACAACACTATTTGGTATAGATTATTATGTTGCATTGGTTAGAATTTAGAATCATAGTTATATGCTAGAAAGTACGTGTTAAGTTGCGATTTTAAGGGTTTTAAGCGTTTTTTTGCACTTTTGCGCATTAAGTAGCTCAAACTTCATTTGTTTTGCACGAAACTTGGCACACAACAATATTTGGTATATATTATTATGTTGAAGTGGTTAGAATTTAAAATCATAGTCATATACTAGAAATTATGTGTTACGTTGCGTTTTTTAGCGTTTTTTAGCGTTTTTGGCCCTTTTGCGCAAAAAGTAGCTCAAACTTGGTTTGTTCTGCACGAAACTTGGCACACAGCACTATTTGGTATATATATTTCTGTGTTTAAGTGGCTAGAATTGAAAATCATAGTCATATTCTATAAATTACATGTTAAGCTATGATTTTAAGGGTTTTTAAGCGTTTTTGGCACTTTTGCGCATAAAGTAGCCCATACTTGGTTTGCTTTGCACGAAACTTGGCACAAAAAACTATTTGGTATATATTATTGTGTTGAAGTGGTTAGAATTTAAAATCATAGTCATATGCTATAAATTACATGTTAAGTTGCGATTTTAAGGGTTTTTAATCATTTTTGGCACTTTTGCGCATAAAGTAGCTCAAACTTGGCTTCTTTTGCACGAAACTTGGCACACAACGCTATTTGGTATATATTATTGGGTTGAAGGGATAAAATTGAAAATTATAGTTATATGCTAGAAATAACGTGTTAAGTTTCGATTTTAAGGGTTTTAAGCGTTTATAGCACTTTTGCGTATAAAGTATCTCAAACTTGGTTTGATTTGCACGAAACTTGGCAAACAACACTATTTGGTATATATTATTATGTTGCATTGGTTAGAATTTAAAATCATAGTTATATGCTAGAAAGTACGTGTTAAGTTGCGATTTTAAGGGTTTTAAGCGTTTTTTGCACTTTTGCGCATTAAGTTGCTCAAACTTCATTTGTTTTGCACGAAACTTGGCACACAACAATATTTGGTATATATTATTATGTTGAAGTGGTTATAATTTAAAATCATAGTCATATACTAGAAATTACGTGTTACGTTGCGTTTTTTAGCGTTTTTAGCGTTTTTGGCCCTTTTGCGCAAAAAGTAGCTCAAACTTGGTTTGTTCTGCACGAAACATGGCACACAACACTATTTGGTATATATTACTGTGTTTAAGTGGCTAGAATTTAAAATCATAGTCATATTCTATACATTACATGTTAAGCTACGATTTTAAGGGTTTTTAAGCGTTGTTTGCACTTTTGCGCATAAAGTAGTCCAAACTTGGTTTGCTTTGCACGAAACTTGGCACACAACACTATTTGGTATATATTATTTTGTTGAAGTGGTTAGAATTCAAAATCATAGTCATATGCTAGAAATTACATGTTAAGTTGCGATTTCAAGGGTTTTTAAGCGTTTTTAGCACTTTTTCGCATAAAGTAACTTAAACTTTGTTTGCTTTGCACGAAACTTGGCACACAACACTATTTGGTATATATTATTGTGTTGAAGTAGTTAGAATTGAAAATCATAGTCATATGCAAGAAATTACATGTTAAGTTGCGACTTTAAGGGTTTATAAGCGTTTTTGGCACTTCTGCGCATAATGTAGCTCAAACTTGGTTTGTTTTGCACGAATCTTGGCACACAACAGTATTTGGTATATATTATTGTTTTGAAGTGATTAGATTTGAAAATCATAGTCATACGCTATAAATTACGTGTTAAGTTGCGATTTTAAGTTTTTTTTAAGCGTTTTTGGCACTTTTGCGCATAAAGTAACTCAAACTTAGTTTGTTTTGCACGAAACTTGGCACAAAAAACTATTTGGTATATATTATTGTGTTGAAGTGGTTAGAATTTAAAATCATAGTCATATGCTATAAATTACATGTTAAGTTGCGATTTTAAGGGTTTTTAAGCATTTTTGGCACTTTTGCGCATAAAGTAGCTCAAACTTGGCTTCTTTTGCACGAAACTTGGCACACAACGCTATTTGGTATATATTATTGTGTTGAAGGGATAATATTGAAAATTATAGTTATATGCTAGAAATAACGTGTTATGTTTCGATTTTAAGGGTTTTAAGCGTTTTTAGCACTTTTGCGTATAAAGTAGCTCAAACTTGGTTTGCTTTGCACGAAACTTGCAACAAAAAATTATTTGTCATATAATATTTTGTTGAAGTGGCTAGAATGGAAAATCATAGTCATATGCTATAAATTACATGTTAAGTTGCGATTTTAATTTTTTTTAAGCGTTTTTGGCACTTTTGCGCATAAAGTAGCTCAAACTTGGTTTGTTTTGCACGAAACTTGGCACAAAAAACTATTTAGTATATATTATTGTGTTGAAGTGGCTAGAATTGAAAATCATAGCCATATTCTATAAATTACATGTTAAGCTATGATTTTAAGTGTTTTTAAGCGTTTTTGGCACTTTTGCGCATAAAGTAGCCCAAAACTTGGTTTGCTTTGCACGAAACTTGGCACAAAAAACTATTTGGTATATATTATTGTGTTGAAGTGGTTAGAATTTAAAATCATAGTCATATGCTATAAATTACATGTTAAGTTGCGATTTTAAGGGTTTTTTAAGCATTTTTGGCACTTTTGCGCATAAAGTAGCTCAAACTTGGCTTCTTTTGCACGAAACTTGGCACACAACGCTATTTGGTATATATTATTGTGTTGAAGGGATAAAATTGAAAATTATAGTTATATGCTAGAAATAACGTGTTAAGTTTCGATTTTAAGGGTTTTAAGCGTTTATAGCACTTTTGCGTATAAAGTATCTCAAACTTGGTTTGATTTGCACGAAACTTGGCAAACAACACTATTTGGTATATATTATTATGTTGCATTGGTTAGAATTTAAAATCATAGTTATATGCTAGAAAGTACGTGTTAAGTTGCGATTTTAATGGTTTTAAGCGTTTTTTGCACTTTTGCGCATAAAGTAGCTCAAACTTGATTTGTTTTGCACGAAACTTGGCACACAACAATATTTGGTACATATTATTATGTTGAAGTTGTTAGAATTTAAAATCATAGTCATATACTAGAAATTATGTGTTACGTTGTGATTTTATGGGTTTTTTAGCGTTTTTGGCACTTTTGCGCAAAAAGTAGCTCAAACTTGGTTTGTTCTGCACGAAACTTAGCACATAACACTATTTGGTAGATATTACTGTGTTTAAGTGGCTAGATTTGAAAATCATAGTCGTATTCTATAAATTACATGTTAAGCTACGATTTTAAGGGTTTTTAAGCGTTGTTTGCACTTTTGCGCATAAAGTAGCCCAAATATGGTTTGTTTTGCACGAAACTTGGCACACAAAACTATTTGATATATATTATTGTGTTGAAGTGGTTAGAATTAAAAATCATAGTCATACTCTAGAAATTACATGTTAAGTGGCGATTTAAAGGGTTTTTAAGCGTTTTTGGTACTTTTGCGCATAAAGTAGCTCAAACTTGGTTTTTTTTGCACAAATCTTGGCACACAAAACTATTTGGTATACATTATTGTGTTGAAGTGGTTAGAATTTAAAATCATAGTCATATGCTATAAATTACATGTTAAGTTG
>NC_080052.1:783259-842131 GCF_026212465.1 Amaranthus tricolor | reverse complement strand
GTTTGTTTTGCACGAAACTTGGCACACATCACTATTTAGTATATATTATTGTGTTGAACGGGTTAGAATTTAATTTCCTTTTCATATGCTAGAATTTACACATTAAGTTGCGATTTTAAGGGTTTTTAAGCGTTTTTGACACTTTTGCGCATATTGTAGCTCAAGCTATGTTTTTTTTGCACGAAACTTGGCTCAAAACACTATTTGGTATATATTATTGTGTTGAAGTGGTTTGAATTGAAAATACTAGTCATATGCTAGAAATTACATGTTAAGTTGTGATTTTAAGGGTTTTTAGCATAAAGTAGCTCAAACTAGGTTCGTTTTGCACGAAAGAATGCACACAACACTATTTGGTATATATTATTGTATTGAAGTTGTTAGAATTGAAAATCATAGTCATATGCTAGAAATTACATGTTAAGTTGCGATTTTAAGGGTTTTTAAGCGTTTTTGGCACTTTTGCGCATACAGTACCTTAAACTTGGTTTGTTATGCACGAAACATGGCACACAACACTATTTGGTATATATTATTGTATTGAAGTGATTAGAATTGTAAATCATAGTCATATGCTAGAAATTACATGTTAAGTTGCGATTTTAAGGGTTTTTAAGCGTTTTTGGAACTTTTGCGCATAAAGTAGCTCAAACTTGGTTTGTTTTGCACGAAACTTGGCACACAACACTATTTGGTATATATTATTGTGTTGAAGTGGTTTGAATTGAAAATGCTAGTCATATGCTAGAAATTACATGTTAAGTTGCGATTTTAAGGGTTTTTAAGCGTTTTTGGCACTTTTGCGCATACAGTACCTTAAACTTGGTTTGTTATGCACGAAACTTAATACTATTTGGTATATATTATTGTATTGAAGTTGTTAGAATTGAAAATCATAGTCATATGCTAGAAATTACATGTTAAGTTGCGATTTTAAGGGTTTTTAAGCGTTTTTGGCACTTTTGCGCATACAGTACCTTAAACTTGGTTTGTTATGCACGAAACTTGGCACACAACACTATTTGGTATATATTATTGTATTGAAGTGATTATAATTGTAAAACATAGTCATATGCTAGAAATTACATGTTATGTCGCGATTTTAAGGGTTTTTAAGCGCTTTTGGCACTTTTGCGCATAAAGTAGTTCAAACTTGGTTTGTTTTGCACGAAACTTGGCACACATCACTATTTGGTATATATTATTGTGTTGAACGGGTTAGAATTTAAAATCCTTGTCATATGCTAGAATTTACATGTTAAGTTGCGATTTTGAGGGTTTTTAAGCGTTTTTGACACTTTTGCGCATAATGTAGCTCAAGCTATGTTTTTTTTGCACGAAACTTGGCTCAAAACACTATTTGGTATATGTTATTGTGTTGTAGTGGTTAGAATTCAAAATCAAAGTCATATGCTTGAAATTACATGTTAAGTTGCGATTTTGAAGGGTTTTTAAGCGTTTTTGGCACTTTTGCGCATAAAGTAGCTCAAACTTGGTTTGTTTTGCACGAACATGGCACACAACAATATTTTGGATATATTATTGTGTTCAAGTGGTTAGAATTGAAAATCCTAGTCATATGCTTGAAATTACAAGTTAAATTGCGATTTTAAGGGTTTTTAAGCGTTTTTGGCACTTTTGCGCATACAGTACCTCAATCTTTGTTTGTTTTGCACGAAACTTCGCACACAATACTATTTGGTATATATTACTGTATTGAAGTGGTTAGAATTGAAAATCATAGTCATATGCTAGAAATTACATGTTAAGTTGCGATTTTTTAAGGGTTTTTAAGCGTTTTTGGCACTTTTGCGCATAAAGTAGCTCAAACTTGGTTTGTTTTGCACGAACTTGGCACACAACACTATTTTTTATATATTATTGTGTTGAAGTGGTTAGAATTGAAAATCCTAGTCATATGCTGGAAATTCCATGTTAAATTGCGATTTTAAGGGTTTTTAAGCGTTTTTGGCACTTTTGCGCATACGGTACCTCAAACTTGGTTTGTTTTGCATGAAACTTGGCACACCACAACACTATTTGGTATATATTATTGTATTGAAGTGGTTAGAATTGAATTTCATAGTCATATGCTAGAAATTACATGTTAAGTTGCGATTTTTTAGGGTTTTTAAGCGTTTTTGGCACTTTTGCGCATAAAGTAGCTCAAACTTGGTTCGTTTTGCACGAAAGCATGCACACAACACTATTTGGTATATATTATTGTGTTGAAGTGGTTAGAATTGAAAATCCTAGTTATATGCTAGAAATTACATGTTATATTATTGTTCAAACATGGTTTGTTTTGCACGAAACTTTGCACACATCACTATTTGGTATATATTATTGTGTTGAACGGGTTAGAATTTAAAATCCTTGTCATATGCTACAATTTACATGTTAAGTTGCGATTTTGACACTTTTGCGCATAATGTAGCTCAAGCGATGTTTTTTTTGCACGAAACTTGGCTGAAAACACTATTTGGTATATGTTATTGTGTTGAAGTGGTTAGAATTAAAAATCAAAGTCATATGCTTGAAATTACATGTTAAGTTGCGATTTAAAGGGTATTTAAGCGTTTTTGGCACTTTTGCGCATAAAGTAGCTCAAACTTGGTTTGTTTTGCACGAACATGGCACACAACAATATTTTGGATATATTATTGTGTTCAAGTGGTTAGAATTGAAAATCCTAGTCATATGCTTGAAATTACAAGTTAAATTGCGATTTTAAGGGTTTTTAAACGTTTTTGGCACTTTTGCGCATACAATACCTCAAACTTGGTTTGTTTTGCACGAAACTTTGCACACAATACTATTTGGTATATATTACTGTATTGAAGTGGTTAGAATTGAAAATCATAGTCATATGCTAGAAATTACATGTTAAGTTACGATTTTTTAAGGGTTTTTAAGCGTTTTTGGCACTTTTGCGCATAAAGTAGCTCAAACTTGGTTTGTTTTGCACGAACTTGGCACACAACACTGTTTTTTATATATTATTGTGTTGAAGTGGTTAGAATTGAAAATCCTAGTCATATGCTTGAAATTACATGTTAAATTGCGATTTTAAGGGTTTTTAAGCGTTTTTGGCACTTTTGCGCATACGGTACCTCAAACTTGTTTTGTTTTGCATGAAACTTGGCAAACAACACTATTTGGTATATATTATTGTATTGAAGTGGTTAGAATTGAAAATCATAGTCATATGCTAGCAATTACATGTTAAGTTGCGATTTTAAGGATTTTTAAGCGTTTTTGGCACTTTTGCGCATAAAGTAGCTCAAACTTGTTTCGTTTTGCACGAAAGCATGCACACAACACTATTTGGTATATATTATTGTGTTGAAGTGGTTAGAATTGAAAATCCTAGTTATATGCTAGAAATTACATGTTAAGTTGCGATTTTAAGGGTTTTTAAGCGTTTTTTGCACTTTTGCGCATAAAGTAGTTCAAACTTGGTTTGTTTTGCACGAAACTTGGCACACATCACTATTTAGTATATATTATTGTGTTGAACGGGTTAGAATTTAATTTCCTTTTCATATGCTAGAATTTACACATTAAGTTGCGATTTTAAGGGTTTTTAAGCGTTTTTGACACTTTTGCGCATATTGTAGCTCAAGCTATGTTTTTTTTGCACGAAACTTGGCTCAAAACACTATTTGGTATATGTTATTGTGTTGAAGTGGTTAGAATTCAAAATCAAAGTCATATGCTTGAAATTACATGTTAAGTTGCGATTTTAAGGGTTTTTAAGCGTTTTTGGCACTTTTGCGCATAAAGTAACTCAAACTTGGTTTGTTTTGCACGAACTGTGGCACACAACAATTATTTGGATATATTATTGTGTTCAAGTGGTTAGAATTCAAAATCCTAGTCATATGCTTGAAATTACAAGTTAAATTGCGATTTTAAGGGTTTTTAAGCGTTTTTGGCACTTTTGCGCATAAAGTAGCTCAAACTTGTTTTGTTTTGCACGAATTTGGCACACAACACTGTTTTTTATATATTATTGTGTTGAAGTGGTTAGAATGGAAAATCCTAGTCATATGCTGGAAATTACATGTTAAATTGCGATTTTAAGGGTTTTTAAGCGTTTTTGGCACTTTTGCGCATACGGAACCTCAAACTTGGTTCGTTTTGCATGAAACTTGGCACACAACACTATTTGGTATATATTATTGTATTGAAGTGGTTAGAATTGAAAATCATAGTCATATGCTAGAAATTACATGTTAAGTTGCGATTTTAAGGGTTTTTAAGCGTTTTTGGCACTTTTGCGCATAAAGTAGCTCAAACTTGTTTCGTTTTGCACGAAAGCATGCACACAACACTATTTGGTATATATTATTGTGTTGAAGTGGTTAGAATTGAAAATCCTAGTTATATGCTAGAAATTACATGTTAAGTTGCGATTTTAAGGGTTTTTAAGCGTTTTTTGCACTTTTGCGCATAAAGTAGTTCAAACTTGGTTTGTTTTGCACGAAACTTGGCACACATCACTATTTACTATATATTATTGTGTTGAACGGGTTAGAATTTAATTTCCTTTTCATATGCTAGAATTTACACATTAAGTTGCGATTTTAAGGGTTTTTAAGCGTTTTTGACACTTTTGCGCATATTGTAGCTCAAGCTATGTTTTTTTTGCACGAAACTTGGCTCAAAACACTATTTGGTATATGTTATTGTGTTGAAGTGGTTAGAATTCAAAATCAAAGTCATATGCTTGAAATTACATGTTAAGTTGCGATTTTAAGGGTTTTTAAGCGTTTTTGGCACTTTTGCGCATAAAGTAGCTCAAACTTGGTTTGTTTTGCACGAACTTGGCACACAACAATATTTTGGATATATTATTGTGTTCAAGTGGTTAGAATTGGAAATCCTAGTCATATGCTTGAAATTACAAGTTAAATTGCGATTTTAAGGGTTTTTAAGCGTTTTTGGCACTTTTGCGCATACAGTACCTCAATCTTGGTTTGTTTTGCACGAAACTTCGCACACAATACTATTTGGTATATATTACTGTATTGAAGTGGTTAGAATTGAAAATCATAGTCATATGCTAGAAATTACATGTTAAGTTGCGATTTTTTAAGGGTTTTTAAGCGTTTTTGGCACTTTTGCGCATAAAGTAGCTCAAACTTGGTTTGTTTTGCACGAACTTGGCACACAACACTATTTTTTATATATTATTGTGTTGAAGTGGTTAGAATTGAAAATCCTAGTCATATGCTGGAAATTACATGTTAAATTGCGATTTTAAGGGTTTTTAAGCGTTTTTGGCACTTTTGCGCATACGGTTCCTCAAACTTGGTTTGTTTTGCATGAAACTTGGCACACAACACTATTTGTTATATATTATTGTATTGAAGTGGTTAGAATTGAAAATCATAGTCATATGCTAGAAATTACATGTTAAGTTGCGATTTTTTAAGGGTTTTTAAGCGTTTTTGGCACTTTTGCGCATAAAGTAGCTCAAACTTGGTTTGTTTTGCACGAACTTGGCACACAAAACTGTTTTTTATATATTATTGTGTTGAAGTGGTTAGAATTGAAAATCCTAGTCATATGCTGGAAATTACATGTTAAATTGCGATTTTAAGGGTTTTTAAGCGTTTTTGGCACTTTTGCGCGTACGGTACCTCAAACTTGATTTGTTTTGCATGAAACTCGGCACACAACACTATTTGGTATATATTATTGTATTGAAGTGGTTAGAATTGAAAATCATACTGATATGCTAGAAATTACCTGTTAAGTTGCGATTTTAAGGGTTTTTAAGCGTTTTTGGCACTTTTGCGCATAAAGTAGCTCAAACATGATTTGTTTTGCACGAACTTGGCACACAACACTATTTTGGATATATTATTGTGTTGAAGTGGTTAGAATTGAAAATCCTAGTCATATGCTGGAAATTACATGTTAAATTGCGATTTTAAGGGTTTTTAAACATTTTTGGCACTTTTGCGCATACGGTACCTCAAACTTGGTTTGTTTTGCATGAAACTTGGCACACAACACTATTTGGTATATATTATTGTATTGAAGTGGTTAGAATTGAATTTCATAGTCATATGCTAGAAATTACATATTAAGTTGCGATTTTAAGGGTTTTTAAGCGTTTTTGGCACTTTTGCGCATAAAGTAGCTCAAACTTGGTTCGATTTGCACGAAAGCATGTACACAACACTATTTGGTATATATTATTGTGTTGAAGTGGTTAGAATTGAAAATCCTAGTTATATGCTAGAAATTACATGTTATATTATTGTTCAAACATGGTTTGTTTTGCACGAAACTTTGCACACATCACTATTTGGTATATATTATTGTGTTGAACGGGTTAGAATTTAAAATCCTTGTCATATGCTACAATTTACATGTTAAGTTGCGATTTTGAGGGTTTTTAAGCGTTTTTGACACTTTTGCACATAATGTAGCTCAAGCGATGTTTTTTTTTCACGAAACTTGGCTGAAAACACTATTTGGTATATGTTATTGTGTTGAAGTGGTTAGAATTAAAAATCAAAGTCATATGCTTGAAATTACATGTTAAGTTGCGATTTAAAGGGTATTTAAGCGTTTTTGGCACTTTTGCGCATAAAGTAGCTCAAAATTGGTTTGTTTTGCACGATCTTGGCACATAACAATATTTTTGATATATTATTGTGTTCAAGTGGTTAGAATTGAAAATCCTAGTCATATGCTTGAAATTACAAGTTAAATTGCGATTTTAAGGGTTTTTAAACGTTTTTGGCACTTTTGCGCATACAATACCTCAAACTTGGTTTGTTTTGCACGAAACTTTGCACACAATACTATTTGGTATATATTACTGTATTGAAGTGGTTAGAATTGAAAATCATAGTCATATGCTAGAAATTACATGTTAAGTTGCGATTTTTTAAGGGTTTTTAAGCGTTTTTGGCACTTTTGCGCATAAAGTAGCTCAAACTTGGTTTGTTTTGCACGAACTTGGCACACAACACTGTTTTTTATATATTATTGTGTTGAAGTGGTTAGAATTGAAAATCCTAGTCATATGCTTGAAATTACATGTTAAATTGCGATTTTAAGGGTTTTTAAGCGTTTTTGGCACTTTTGCGCATACGGTACCTCAAACTTGTTTTGTTTTGCATGAAACTTGGCAAACAACACTATTTGGTATATATTATTGTATTGAAGTGGTTTGAATTGAAAATCATAGTCATATGCTAGCAATTACATGTTAAGTTGCGATTTTAAGGATTTTTAAGCGTTTTTGGCACTTTTGCGCATAAAGTAGCTCAAACTTGTTTCGTTTTGCACGAAAGCATGCACACAACACTATTTGGTATATATTATTGTGTTGAAGTGGTTAGAATTGAAAATCCTAGTTATATGCTAGAAATTACATGTTAAGTTGCGATTTTAAGGGTTTTTAAGCATTTTTTGCACTTTTGCGCATAAAGTAGTTCAAACTTGGTTTGTTTTGCACGAAACTTGGCACACATCACTATTTAGTATATATTATTGTGTTGAACGGGTTAGAATTTAATTTCCTTTTCATATGCTAGAATTTACACATTAAGTTGCGATTTTAAGGGTTTTTAAGCGTTTTTGACACTTTTGCGCATATTGTAGCTCAAGCTATGTTTTTTTTGCACGAAACTTGGCTCAAAACACTATTTGGTATATGTTATTGTGTTGAAGTGGTTAGAATTCAAAATCAAAGTCATATGCTTGAAATTACATGTTAAGTTGCGATTTTAAGGGTTTTTAAGCGTTTTTGGCACTTTTGCGCATAAAGTAGCTCAAACTTGGTTGGTTTTGCACGAACTTGGCACACAACAATATTTTGGATATATTATTGTGTTCAAGTGGTTAGAATTGGAAATCCTAGTCATATGCTTGAAATTACAAGTTAAATTGCGATTTTAAGGGTTTTTAAGCGTTTTTGGCACTTTTGCGCATACAGTACCTCAATCTTGGTTTGTTTTGCACGAAACTTCGCACACAATACTATTTGGTATATATTACTGTATTGAAGTGGTTAGAATTGAAAATCATAGTCATATGCTAGAAATTACATGTTAAGTTGCGATTTTTTAAGGGTTTTTAAGCGTTTTTGGCACTTTTGCGCATAAAGTAGCTCAAACTTGGTTTGTTTTGCACGAACTTGGCACACAACACTATTTTTTATATATTATTGTGTTGAAGTGGTTAGAATTGAAAATCCTAGTCATATGCTGGAAATTACATGTTAAATTGCGATTTTAAGGGTTTTTAAGCGTTTTTGGCACTTTTGCGCATACGGTTCCTCAAACTTGGTTTGTTTTGCATGAAACTTGGCACACAACACTATTTGTTATATATTATTGTATTGAAGTGGTTAGAATTGAAAATCATAGTCATATGCTAGAAATTACATGTTAAGTTGCGATTTTTTAAGGGTTTTTAAGCGTTTTTGGCACTTTTGCGCATAAAGTAGCTCCAACTTGGTTTGTTTTGCACGAACTTGGCACACAAAACTGTTTTTTATATATTATTGTGTTGAAGTGGTTAGAATTGAAAATCCTAGTCATATGCTGGAAATTACATGTTAAATTGCGATTTTAAGGGTTTTTAAGCGTTTTTGGCACTTTTGCGCGTACGGTACCTCAAACTTGATTTGTTTTGCATGAAACTCGGCACACAACACTATTTGGTATATATTATTGTATTGAAGTGGTTAGAATTGAAAATCATACTGATATGCTAGAAATTACATGTTAAGTTGCGATTTTAAGGGTTTTTAAGCGTTTTTGGCACTTTTGCGCATAAAGTAGCTCAAACATGATTTGTTTTGCACGAACTTGGCACACAACACTATTTTGGATATATTATTGTGTTGAAGTGGTTAGAATTGAAAATCCTAGTCATATGCTGGAAATTACATGTTAAATTGCGATTTTAAGGGTTTTTAAACATTTTTGGCACTTTTGCGCATACGGTACCTCAAACTTGGTTTGTTTTGCATGAAACTTGGCACACAACACTATTTGGTATATATTATTGTATTGAAGTGGTTAGAATTGAATTTCATAGTCATATGCTAGAAATTACATATTAAGTTGCGATTTTAAGGGTTTTTAAGCGTTTTTGGCACTTTTGCGCATAAAGTAGCTCAAACTTGGTTCGATTTGCACGAAAGCATGCACACAACACTATTTGGTATATATTATTGTGTTGAAGTGGTTAGAATTGAAAATCCTAGTTATATGCTAGAAATTACATGTTATATTATTGTTCAAACATGGTTTGTTTTGCACGAAACTTTGCACACATCACTATTTGGTATATATTATTGTGTTGAACGGGTTAGAATTTAAAATCCTTGTCATATGCTACAATTTACATGTTAAGTTGCGATTTTGAGGGTTTTTAAGCGTTTTTGACACTTTTGCGCATAATGTAGCTCAAGCGATGTTTTTTTTGCACGAAACTTGGCTGAAAACACTATTTGGTATATGTTATTGTGTTGAAGTGGTTAGAATTAAAAATCAAAGTCATATGCTTGAAATTACATGTTAAGTTGCGATTTAAAGGGTTTTTAAGCGTTTTTGGCACTTTTGCGCATAAAGTAGCTCAAACTTGGTTTGTTTTGCACGATCTTGGCACATAACAATATTTTTGATATATTATTGTGTTCAAGTGGTTAGAATTGAAAATCCTAGTCATATGCTTGAAATTACAAGTTAAATTGCGATTTTAAGGGTTTTTAAACGTTTTTGGCACTTTTGCGCATACAATACCTCAAACTTGGTTTGTTTTGCACGAAACTTTGCACACAATACTATTTGGTATATATTACTGTATTGAAGTGGTTAGAATTGAAAATCATAGTCATATGCTTGAAATTACATGTTAAGTTGCGATTTTTTAAGGGTTTTTAAGCGTTTTTGGCACTTTTGCGCATAAAGTAGCTCAAACTTGGTTTGTTTTGCACGAACTTGGCACACAACACTGTTTTTTATATATTATTGTGTTGAAGTGGTTAGAATTGAAAATCCTAGTCATATGCTTGAAATTACATGTTAAATTGCGATTTTAAGGGTTTTTAAGCGTTTTTGGCACTTTTGCGCATACGGTACCTCAAACTTGTTTTGTTTTGCATGAAACTTGGCAAACAACACTATTTGGTATATATTATTGTATTGAAGTGGTTTGAATTGAAAATCATAGTCATATGCTAGCAATTACATGTTAAGTTGCGATTTTAAGGATTTTTAAGCGTTTTTGGCACTTTTGCGCATAAAGTAGCTCAAACTTGTTTCGTTTTGCACGAAAGCATGCACACAACACTATTTGGTATATATTATTGTGTTGAAGTGGTTAGAATTGAAAATCCTAGTTATATGCTAGAAATTACATGTTAAGTTGCGATTTTAAGGGTTTTTAAGCGTTTTTTGCACTTTTGCGCATAAAGTAGTTCAAACTTGGTTTGTTTTGCACGAAACTTGGCACACATCACTATTTAGTATATATTATTGTGTTGAACGGGTTAGAATTTAATTTCCTTTTCATATGCTAGAATTTACACATTAAGTTGCGATTTTAAGGGTTTTTAAGCGTTTTTGACACTTTTGCGCATATTGTAGCTCAAGCTATGTTTTTTTTGCACGAAACTTGGCTCAAAACACTATTTGGTATATGTTATTGTGTTGAAGTGGTTAGAATTCAAAATCAAAGTCATATGCTTGAAATTACATGTTAAGTTGCGATTTTAAGGGTTTTTAAGCGTTTTTGGCACTTTTGCGCATAAAGTAGCTCAAACTTGGTTTGTTTTGCACGAACTTGGCACACAACAATTATTTGGATATATTATTGTGTTCAAGTGGTTAGAATTCAAAATCCTAGTCATATGCTTGAAATTACAAGTTAAATTGCGATTTTAAGGGTTATTAAGCGTTTTTGGCACTTTTGCGCATAAAGTAGCTCAAACTTGTTTTGTTTTGCACGAATTTGGCACACAACACTGTTTTTTGTATATTATTGTGTTGAAGTGGTTAGAATGGAATATCCTAGTCATATGCTGGAAATTACATGTTAAATTGCGATTTTAAGGGTTTTTAAGCGTTTTTGGCACTTTTGCGCATACGGAACCTCAAACTTGGTTCGTTTTGCATGAAACTTGGCACACAACACTATTTGGTATATATTATTGTATTGAAGTGGTTAGAATTGAAAATCATAGTCATATGCTAGAAATTACATGTTAAGTTGCGATTTTAAGGGTTTTTAAGCGTTTTTGGCACTTTTGCGCATAAAGTAGCTCAAACTTGTTTCGTTTTGCACGAAAGCATGCACACAACACTATTTGGTATATATTATTGTGTTGAAGTGGTTAGAATTGAAAATCCTAGTTATATGCTAGAAATTACATGTTAAGTTGCGATTTTAAGGGTTTTTAAGCGTTTTTTGCACTTTTGCGCATAAAGTAGTTCAAACTTGGTTTGTTTTGCACGAAACTTGGCACACATCACTATTTAGTATATATTATTGTGTTGAACGGGTTAGAATTTAATTTCCTTTTCATATGCTAGAATTTACACATTAAGTTGCGATTTTAAGGGTTTTTAAGCGTTTTTGACACTTTTGCGCATATTGTAGCTCAAGCTATGTTTTTTTTGCACGAAACTTGGCTCAAAACACTATTTGGTATATGTTATTGTGTTGAAGTGGTTAGAATTCAAAATCAAAGTCATATGCTTGAAATTACATGTTAAGTTGCGATTTTAAGGGTTTTTAAGCGTTTTTGGCACTTTTGCGCATAAAGTAGCTCAAACTTGGTTTGTTTTGCACGAACTTGGCACACAACAATTATTTGGATATATTATTGTGTTCAAGTGGTTAGAATTCAAAATCCTAGTCATATGCTTGAAATTACAAGTTAAATTGCGATTTTAAGGGTTATTAAGCGTTTTTGGCACTTTTGCGCATAAAGTAGCTCAAACTTGTTTTGTTTTGCACGAATTTGGCACACAACACTGTTTTTTGTATATTATTGTGTTGAAGTGGTTAGAATGGAATATCCTAGTCATATGCTGGAAATTACATGTTAAATTGCGATTTTAAGGGTTTTTAAGCGTTTTTGGCACTTTTGCGCATACGGAACCTCAAACTTGGTTCGTTTTGCATGAAACTTGGCACACAACACTATTTGGTATATATTATTGTATTGAAGTGGTTAGAATTGAAAATCATAGTCATATGCTAGAAATTACATGTTAAGTTGCGATTTTAAGGGTTTTTAAGCGTTTTTGGCACTTTTGCGCATAAAGTAGCTCAAACTTGTTTCGTTTTGCACGAAAGCATGCACACAACACTATTTGGTATATATTATTGTGTTGAAGTGGTTAGAATTGAAAATCCTAGTTATATGCTAGAAATTACATGTTAAGTTGCGATTTTAAGGGTTTTTAAGCGTTTTTTGCACTTTTGCGCATAAAGTAGTTCAAACTTGGTTTGTTTTGCACGAAACTTGGCACACATCACTATTTAGTATATATTATTGTGTTGAACGGGTTAGAATTTAATTTCCTTTTCATATGCTAGAATTTACACATTAAGTTGCGATTTTAAGGGTTTTTAAGCGTTTTTGACACTTTTGCGCATATTGTAGCTCAAGCTATGTTTTTTTTGCACGAAACTTGGCTCAAAACACTATTTGGTATATGTTATTGTGTTGAAGTGGTTAGAATTCAAAATCAAAGTCATATGCTTGAAATTACATGTTAAGTTGCGATTTTAAGGGTTTTTAAGCGTTTTTGGCACTTTTGCGCATAAAGTAGCTCAAACTTGGTTTGTTTTTCACGAACTTGGCACACAACAATATTTTGGATATATTATTGTGTTCAAGTGGTTAGAATTGAAAATCCTAGTCATATGCTTGAAATTACAAGTTAAATTGCGATTTTAAGGGTTTTTAAGCGTTTTTGGCACTTTTGCGCATACAGTACCTCAATCTTTGTTTGTTTTGCACGAAACTTGGCACACATCACTATTTAGTATATATTATTGTGTTGAACGGGTTAGAATTTAATTTCCTTTTCATATGCTAGAATTTACACATTAAGTTGCGATTTTAAGGGTTTTTAAGCGTTTTTGACACTTTTGCGCATATTGTAGCTCAAGCTATGTTTTTTTTGCACGAAACTTGGCTCAAAACACTATTTGGTATATGTTATTGTGTTGAAGTGGTTAGAATTCAAAATCAAAGTCATATGCTTGAAATTACATGTTAAGTTGCGATTTTATGGGTTTTTAAGCGTTTTTGGCACTTTTGCGCATAAAGTAGCTCAAACTTGGTTTGTTTTGCACGAACTTGGCACACAACAATTATTTGGATATATTATTGTGTTCAAGTGGTTAGAATTCAAAATCCTAGTCATATGCTTGAAATTACAAGTTAAATTGCGATTTTAAGGGTTTTTAAGCGTTTTTGGCACTTTTGCGCATAAAGTAGCTCAAACTTGTTTTGTTTTGCACGAATTTGGCAGACAACACTGTTTTTTATATATTATTGTGTTGAAGTGGTTAGAATGGAAAATCCTAGTCATATGCTGGAAATTACATGTTAAATTGCGATTTTAAGGGTTTTTAAGCGTTTTTGGCACTTTTGCGCATACGGAACCTCAAACTTGGTTCGTTTTGCATGAAACTTGGCACACAACACTATTTGGTATATATTATTGTATTGAAGTGGTTAGAATTGAAAATCATAGTCATATGCTAGAAATTACATGTTAAGTTGCGATTTTAAGGGTTTTTAAGCGTTTTTGGCACTTTTGCGCATAAAGTAGCTCAAACTTGGTTTGTTTTGCACGAACTTGGCACACAACACTGTTTTTTATATATTATTGTGTTGAAGTGGTTAGAATTGAAAATCCTAGTCATATGCTTGAAATTACATGTTAAATTGCGATTTTAAGGGTTTTTAAGCGTTTTTGGCACTTTTGCGCATACGGTACCTCAAACTTGTTTTGTTTTGCATGAAACTTGGCAAACAACACTATTTGGTATATATTATTGTATTGAAGTGGTTAGAATTGAAAATCATAGTCATATGCTAGCAATTACATGTTAAGTTGCGATTTTAAGGATTTTTAAGCGTTTTTGGCACTTTTGCGCATAAAGTAGCTCAAACTTGTTTCGTTTTGCACGAAAGCATGCACACAACACTATTTGGTATATATTATTGTGTTGAAGTGGTTAGAATTTAAAATCCTAGTTATATGCTAGAAATTACATGTTAAGTTGCGATTTTAAGGGTTTTTAAGCGTTTTTTGCACTTTTGCGCATAAAGTAGTTCAAACTTGGTTTGTTTTGCACGAAACTTGGCACACATCACTATTTAGTATATATTATTGTGTTGAACGGGTTAGAATTTAATTTCCTTTTCATATGCTAGAATTTACACATTAAGTTGCGATTTTAAGGGTTTTTAAGCTTGTAGCTCAAGCTATGTTTTTTTTGCACGAAACTTGGCTCAAAACACTATTTGTTATATGTTATTGTGTTGAAGTGGTTAGAATTCAAAATCAAAGTCATATGCTTGAAATTACATGTTAAGTTTGCGATTTTAAGGGTTTTTAAGCGTTTTTGGCACTTTTGCGCATAAAGTAGCTCAAACTTGGTTTGTTTTGCACGAACTTGGCACACAACAATTATTTGGATATATTATTGTGTTCAAGTGGTTAGAATTCAAAATCCTAGTCATATGCTTGAAATTACAAGTTAAATTGCGATTTTAAGGGTTTTTAAGCGTTTTGGCACTTTTGCGCATAAAGTAGCTCAAACTTGTTTTGTTTTGCACGAATTTGGCACACAACACTGTTTTTTATATATTATTGTGTTGAAGTGGTTAGAATTGAAAATCCTAGTCATATGCTGGAAATTACATGTTAAATTGCGATTTTAAGGGTTTTTAAGCGTTTTTTGGCACTTTTGCGCGTACGGTACCTCAAACTTGATTTGTTTTGCATGAAACTCGGCACACAACACTATTTGGTATATATTATTGTATTGAAGTGGTTAGAATTGAAAATCATACTGATATGCTAGAAATTACATGTTAAGTTGCGATTTTAAGGGTTTTTAAGCGTTTTTGGCACTTTTGCGCATAAAGTAGCTCAAACATGATTTGTTTTTGCACGAACTTGGCACACAACACTATTTTGGATATATTATTGTGTTGAAGTGGTTAGAATTGAAAATCCTAGTCATATGCTGGAAATTACATGTAAAATTGCGATTTTAAGGGTTTTTAAACATTTTTGGCACTTTTGCGCATAACGGTACCTCAAACTTTGGTTTGTTTTGCATGAAACTTGGCACACAACACTATTTGGTATATATTATTGTATTGAAGTGGTTAGAATTGAATTTCATAGTCATATGCTAGAAATTACATATTAAGTTGCGATTTTAAGGGTTTTTAAGCGTTTTTTGGCACTTTTGCGCATAAAGTAGCTCAAACTTGGTTCGATTTGCACGAAAGCATGCACACAACACTATTTGGTATATATTATTGTGTTGAAGTGGGTTAGAATTGAAAATCCTAGTTATATGCTAGAAATTACATGTTATATTATTGTTTCAAACATGGTTTGTTTTGCACGAAACTTTGCACACATCACTATTTGGTATATATTATTGTGTTGAACGGGTTAGAATTTAAAACATCCTTGTCATATGCTACAATTTACATGTTAAGTTGCGATTTTGAGGGTTTTTTAAGCGTTTTTGACACTTTTGCGCATAATGTAGCTCAAGCGATGTTTTTTTTGCACGAAACTTGGCTGAAAACACTATTTGGTATATGTTATTGTGTTGAAGTGGTTAGAATTAAAAATCAAAGTCATATGCTTGAAATTACATGTTAAGTTGCGATTTAAAGGTTTTTAAGCGTTTTTGGCACTTTTGCGCATAAAGTAGCTCAAACTTGGTTTGTTTTGCACGATCTTGGCACATAACAATATTTTTTGATATATTATTGTGTTCAAGTGGTTAGAATTGAAAATCCTAGTCATAATGCTTGAAATTACAAGTTAAATTGCGATTTTAAGGGTTTTTAAACGTTTTTGGCACTTTTGCGCATACAATACCTCAAACTTGGTTTGTTTTGCACGAAACTTTGCACACAATACTATTTGGTATATATTACTGTATTGAAGTGGCTAGAATTGAAAATCATAGTCATATGCTAGAAATTACATGTTAAGTTGCGATTTTAAGGGTTTTTAAGCGTTTTTTGGCACTTTTGCGCATAAAAGTAGCTCAAACTTGTTTCGTTTTGCACGAAAGCATGCACAACAACACTATTTGGTATATATTATTGTGTTGAAGTGGTTAGAATTGAAAATCCTAGTTATATGCTAGAAATTACATGTTAAGTTGCGATTTTAAGGGGTTTTTTAAAGCGTTTTTTTGCACTTTTGCGCATAAAGTAGTTCAAACTTGGTTTGTTTTGCACGAAAACTTGGCACACATCACTATTTAGTATATATTATTGTGTTGAACGGGTTAGAATTTAATTTCCTTTTCATATGCCTAGAATTTACACATTAAGTTGCGATTTTAAGGGTTTTTTAAGCGTTTTTGACACTTTTGCGCATATTGTAGCTCAAGGCTATGTTTTTTTTGCACGAAACTTGGCTCAAAACACTATTTGGTATATGTTATTGTGTTGAAGTGGTTAGAATTCAAAATCAAAGTCATATGCTTGAAATTACATGTTAAGTTGCGATTTTAAGGGTTTTTAAGCGTTTTTGGCACTTTTGCGCATAAAGTAGCTCAAACTTGGTTTGTTTTGCACGAACTTGGCACACAACAATTATTTGGATATATTATTGTGTTCAAGTGGTTAGAATTCAAAATCCTAGTCATATGCTTGAAATTACAAGTTAAATTGCGATTTTTAAGGGTTTTTAAGCGTTTTTTGGCACTTTTGCGCATAAAGTAGCTCAAACTTGTTTTGTTTTGCACGAATTTGGCACACAACACTGTTTTTTATATATTATTGTGTTGAAGTGGTTAGAATGGAAAATTCCTAGTCATATGCTGGAAATTACATGTTAAATTGCGATTTTAAGGGTTTTTAAAGCGTTTTTGGCACTTTTGCGCATAAAGTAGCTCAAACTTGGTTCGTTTTGCATGAAACTTGGCACACAACACTATTTGGTATATATTATTGTATTGAAGTGGTTAGAATTGAAAATCATAGTCATATGCTAGAAATTACATGTTAAGTTGCGATTTTAAGGGTTTTTAAGCGTTTTTGGTTAGAATTGAAAATCATAGTCATATGCTAGAAATTACATGTTAAGTTGCGATTTTAAGGGTTTTTAAGCGTTTTTGGCACTTTTGCGCATAAAGTAGCTCAAACTTGTTTCGTTTTGCACGAAAGCATGCACACAACACTATTTGGTATATATTATTGTGTTGAAGTGGTTAGAATTGAAAATCCTAGTTATATGCTAGAAATTACATGTTAAGTTGCGATTTTAAGGGTTTTTAAGCGTTTTTTGCACTTTTGCGCATAAAGTAGTTCAAACTTGGTTTGTTTTGCACGAAACTTGGCACACATCACTATTTAGTATATATTATTGTGATGAACGGGTTAGAATTTAATTTCCTTTTCATATGCTAGAATTTACACATTAAGTTGCGATTTTAAGGGTTTTTAAGCGTTTTTGACACTTTTGCGCATATTGTAGCTCAAGCTATGTTTTTTTTTGCACGAAACTTGGCTCAAAACACTATTTGGTATATGTTATTGTGTTGAAGTGGTTAGAATTCAAAATCAAAGTCATATGCTTGAAATTACATGTTAAGTTGCGATTTTAAGGGTTTTTAAGCGTTTTTGGCACTTTTGCGCATAAAGTAGCTCAAACTTGGTTTGTTTTTCACGAACTTGGCACACAACAATATTTTGGATATATTATTGTGTTCAAGTGGTTAGAATTGAAAATCCTAGTCATATGCTTGAAATTACAAGTTAAATTGCGATTTTAAGGGTTTTTAAGCGTTTTTGGCACTTTTGCGCATATAGTACCTCAATCTTTGTTTGTTTTGCACGAAACTTGGCACACATCACTATTTAGTATATATTATTGTGTTGAACGGGTTAGAATTTAATTTCCTTTTCATATGCTAGAATTTACACATTAAGTTGCGATTTTAAGGGTTTTTAAGCGTTTTTGACACTTTTGCGCATATTGTAGCTCAAGCTATGTTTTTTTTGCACGAAACTTGGCTCAAAACACTATTTGGTATATGTTATTGTGTTGAAGTGGTTAGAATTCAAAATCAAAGTCATATGCTTGAAATTACATGTTAAGTTGCGATTTTATGGGTTTTTAAGCGTTTTTGGCACTTTTGCGCATAAAGTAGCTCAAACTTGGTTTGTTTTGCACGAACTTGGCACACAACAATTATTTGGATATATTATTGTGTTCAAGTGGTTAGAATTCAAAATCCTAGTCATATGCTTGAAATTACAAGTTAAATTGCGATTTTAAGGGTTTTTAAGCGTTTTTGGCACTTTTGCGCATAAAGTAGCTCAAACTTGTTTTGTTTTGCACGAATTTGGCACACAACACTGTTTTTTATATATTATTGTGTTGAAGTGGTTAGAATGGAAAATCCTTGTCATATGCTGGAAATTACATGTTAAATTGCGATTTTAAGGGTTTTTAAGCGTTTTTGGCACTTTTGCGCATACGGAACCTCAAACTTGGTTCGTTTTGCATGAAACTTGGCACACAACACTATTTGGTATATATTATTGTATTGAAGTGGTTAGAATTGAAAATCATAGTCATATGCTAGAAATTACATGTTAAGTTGCGATTTTAAGGGTTTTTAAGCGTTTTTGGCACTTTTGCGCATAAAGTAGCTCAAACTTGTTTCGTTTTGGACGAAAGCATGCACACAACACTATTTGGTATATATTATTGTGTTGAAGTGGTTAGAATTGAAAATCCTAGTTATATGCTAGAAATTACATGTTAAGTTGCGATTTTAAGGGTTTTTAAGCGTTTTTTGCACTTTTGCGCATAAAGTAGTTCAAACTTGGTTTGTTTTGCACGAAACTTGGCACACATCACTATTTAGTATATATTATTGTGTTGAACGGGTTAGAATTTAATTTCCTTTTCATATGCTAGAATTTACACATTAAGTTGCGATTTTAAGGGTTTTTAAGCGTTTTTGACACTTTTGCGCATATTGTAGCTCAAGCTATGTTTTTTTTGCACGAAACTTGGCTCAAAACACTATTTGTTATATGTTATTGTGTTGAAGTGGTTAGAATTCAAAATCAAAGTCATATGCTTGAAATTACATGTTAAGTTGTGATTTTAAGGGTTTTTAAGCGTTTTTGGCACTTTTGCGCATAAAGTAGCTCAAACTTGGTTTGTTTTGCACGAACTTGGCACACAACAATTATTTGGATATATTATTGTGTTCAAGTGGTTAGAATTCAAAATCCTAGTCATATGCTTGAAATTACAAGTTAAATTGCGATTTTAAGGGTTTTTAAGCGTTTTTGGCACTTTTGCGCATAAAGTAGCTCAAACTTGTTTTGTTTTGCACGAATTTGGCACACAACACTGTTTTTTATATATTATTGTGTTGAAGTGGTTAGAATTGAAAATCCTAGTCATATGCTGGAAATTACATGTTAAATTGCGATTTTAAGGGTTTTTAAGCGTTTTTGGCACTTTTGCGCATACGGAACCTCAAACTTGGTTCGTTTTGCATGAAACTTGGCACACAACACTATTTGGTATATATTATTGTATTGAAGTGGTTAGAATTGAAAATCATAGTCATATGCTAGAAATTACATGTTAAGTTGCGATTTTAAGGGTTTTTAAGCGTTTTTGGCACTTTTGCGCATAAAGTAGCTCAAACTTGTTTCGTTTTGGACGAAAGCATGCACACAACACTATTTGGTATATATTATTGTGTTGAAGTGGTTAGAATTGAAAATCCTAGTTATATGCTAGAAATTACATGTTAAGTTGCGATTTTAAGGGTTTTTAAGCGTTTTTTGCACTTTTGCGCATAAAGTAGTTCAAACTTGGTTTGTTTTGCACGAAACTTGGCACACATCACTATTTAGTATATATTATTGTGTTGAACGGGTTAGAATTTAATTTCCTTTTCATATGCTAGAATTTACACATTAAGTTGCGATTTTAAGGGTTTTTAAGCGTTTTTGACACTTTTGCGCATATTGTAGCTCAAGCTATGTTTTTTTTGCACGAAACTTGGCTCAAAACACTATTTGTTATATGTTATTGTGTTGAAGTGGTTAGAATTCAAAATCAAAGTCATATGCTTGAAATTACATGTTAAGTTGCGATTTTAAGGGTTTTTAAGCGTTTTTGGCACTTTTGCGCATAAAGTAGCTCAAACTTGGTTTGTTTTGCACGAACTTGGCACACAACAATTATTTGGATATATTATTGTGTTCAAGTGGTTAGAATTCAAAATCCTAGTCATATGCTTGAAATTACAAGTTAAATTGCGATTTTAAGGGTTTTTAAGCGTTTTTGGCACTTTTGCGCATAAAGTAGCTCAAACTTGTTTTGTTTTGCACGAATTTGGCACACAACACTGTTTTTTATATATTATTGTGTTGAAGTGGTTAGAATTGAAAATCCTAGTCATATGCTGGAAATTACATGTTAAATTGCGATTTTAAGGGTTTTTAAGCGTTTTTGGCACTTTTGCGCATACGGAACCTCAAACTTGGTTCGTTTTGCATGAAACTTGGCACACAACACTATTTGGTATATATTATTGTATTGAAGTGGTTAGAATTGAAAATCATAGTCATATGCTAGAAATTACATGTTAAGTTGCGATTTTAAGGGTTTTTAAGCGTTTTTGGCACTTTTGCGCATAAAGTAGCTCAAACTTGTTTCCTTTTGCACGAAAGCATGCACACAACACTATTTGGTATATATTATTGTGTTGAAGTGGTTAGAATTGAAAATCCTAGTTATATGCTAGAAATTACATGTTAAGTTGCGATTTTAAGGGTTTTTAAGCGTTTTTTGCACTTTTGCGCATAAAGTAGTTCAAACTTGGTTTGTTTTGCACGAAACTTGGCACACATCACTATTTAGTATATATTATTGTGTAGAACGGGTTAGAATTTAATTTCCTTTTCATATGCTAGAATTTACACATTAAGTTGCGATTTTAAGGGTTTTTAAGCGTTTTTGACACTTTTGCGCATATTGTAGCTCAAGCTATGTTTTTTTTGCACGAAACTTGGCTCAAAACACTATTTGGTATATGTTATTGTGTTGAAGTGGTTAGAATTCAAAATCAAAGTCATATGCTTGAAATTACATGTTAAGTTGCGATTTTAAGGGTTTTTAAGCGTTTTTGGCACTTTTGCGCATAAAGTAGCTCAAACTTGGTTTGTTTTGCACGAACTTGGCACACAACAATATTTTGGATATATTATTGTGTTCAAGTGGTTAGAATTGAAAATCCTAGTCATATGCTTGAAATTACAAGTTAAATTGCGATTTTAAGGGTTTTTAAGCGTTTTTGGCACTTTTGCGCATACAGTACCTCAATCTTTGTTTGTTTTGCACGAAACTTCGCATTCAATACTATTTGGTATATATTACTGTTTTGAAGTGGTTAGAATTGAAAATCATAGTCATATGCTAGAAATTACATGTTAAGTTGCGATTTTTTAAGGGTTTTTAAGCGTTTTTGGCACTTTTGCGCATAAAGTAGCTCAAACTTGGTTTGTTTTGCACGAACTTGGCACACAACACAATTTTTTATATATTATTGTGTTGAAGTGGTTAGAATTGAAAATCCTAGTCATATGCTGGAAATTCCATGTTAAATTGCGATTTTAAGGGTTTTTAAGCGTTTTTTGGCACTTTTGCGCATACGGTACCTCAAACTTGGTTTGTTTTGCATGAAACTTGGCACACAACACTATTTGGTATATATTATTGTATTGAAGTGGTTAGAATTGAATTTCATAGTCATATGCTAGAAATTACATGTTAAGTTGCGATTTTTTAGGGTTTTTAAGCGTTTTTGGCACTTTTGCGCATAAAGTAGCTCAAACTTGGTTCGTTTTGCACGAAAGCATGCACACAACACTATTTGGTATATATTATTGTGTTGAAGTGGTTAGAAATGAAAATCCTAGTTATATGCTAGAAATTACATGTTATATTATTGTTCAAACATGGTTTGTTTTGCACGAAACTTTGCACACATCACTATTTGGTATATATTATTGTGTTGAACGGGTTAGAATTTAAAATCCTTGTCATATGCTACAATTTACATGTTAAGTTGCGATTTTGAGGGTTTTTAAGCGTTTTTGACACTTTTGCGCATAATGTAGCTCAAGCGATGTTTTTTTTGCACGAAACTTGGCTGAAAACACTATTTGGTATATGTTATTGTGTTGAAGTGGTTAGAATTAAAAATCAAAGTCACATGCATGAAAATACATGTTAAGTTGCGATTTAAAGGGTTTTTAAGCGTTTTTGGCACTTTTGCGCATAAAGTAGCTCAAACTTGGTTTGTTTTGCACGAAACTTTGCACACAATACTATTTGGTATATATTACTGTATTGAAGTGGTTAGAATTGAAAATCATAGTCATATGCTAGAAATTACATGTTAAGTGGCGATTTTTTAAGGGTTTTTAAGCGTTTTTGGCACTTTTGCGCATAAAGTAGCTCAAACTTGGTTTGTTTTGCACGAACTTGGCACACAACACTGTTTTTTATATATTATTGTGTTGAAGTGGTTAGAATTGAAAATCCTAGTCATATGCTTGAAATTACATGTTAAATTGCGATTTTAAGGGTTTTTAAGCGTTTTTGGCACTTTTGCGCATACGGTACCTCAAACTTGTTTTGTTTTGCATGAAACTTGGCAAACAACACTATTTGGTATATATTATTGTATTGAAGTGGTTAGAATTGAAAATCATAGTCATATGCTAGCAATTACATGTTAAGTTGCGATTTTAAGGATTTTAAGCGTTTTTGGCACTTTTGCGCATAAAGTAGCTCAAACTTGTTTCGTTTTGCACGAAAGCATGCACACAACACTATTTGGTATATATTATTGTGTTGAAGTGGTTAGAATTTAAAATCCTAGTTATATGCTAGAAATTACATGTTAAGTTGCGATTTTAAGGGTTTTTAAGCGTTTTTTGCACTTTTGCGCATAAAGTAGTTCAAACTTGGTTTGTTTTGCACGAAACTTGGCACACATCACTATTTAGTATATATTATTGTGTTGAACGGGTTAGAATTTAATTTCCTTTTCATATGCTAGAATTTACACATTAAGTTGCGATTTTAAGGGTTTTTAAGCGTTTTTGACACTTTTGCGCATATTGTAGCTCAAGCTATGTTTTTTTTGCACGAAACTTGGCTCAAAACACTATTTGGTATATGTTATTGTGTTGAAGTGGTTAGAATTCAAAATCAAAGTCATATGCTTGAAATTACATGTTAAGTTGCGATTTTAAGGGTTTTTAAGCGTTTTTGGCACTTTTGCGCATAAAGTAGCTCAAACTTGGTTTGTTTTGCACGAACCTGGCACACAACAATTATTTGGATATATTATTGTGTTCAAGTGGTTAGAATTCAAAATCCTAGTCATATGCTTTAAATTACAAGTTAAATTGCGATTTTAAGGGTTTTTAAGCGTTTTTGGCACTTTTGCGCATAAAGTAGCTCAAACTTGTTTTTTTTTGCACGAATTTGGCACACAACACTGTTTTTTATATATTATTGTGTTGAAGTGGTTAGAATGGAAAATCCTAGTCATATGCTGGAAATTACATGTTAAATTGCGATTTTAAGGGTTTTTAAGCGTTTTTGGCACTTTTGCGCATACGGAACCTCAAACTTGGTTCGTTTTGCATGAAACTTGGCACACAACACTATTTGGTATATATTATTGTATTGAAGTGGTTAGAATTGAAAATCATAGTCATATGCTAGAAATTACATGTTAAGTTGCGATTTTAAGGGTTTTTAAGCGTTTTTGGCACTTTTGCGCATAAAGTAGCTCAAACTTGTTTCGTTTTGCACGAAAGCATGCACACAACACTATTTGGTATATATTATTGTGTTGAAGTGGTTAGAATTGAAAATCCTAGTTATATGCTAGAAATTACATGTTAAGTTGCGATTTTAAGGGTTTTTAAGCGTTTTTTGCACTTTTGCGCATAAAGTAGTTCAAACTTGGTTTGTTTTGCACGAAACTTGGCACACATCAGTATTTAGTATATATTATTGTGTTGAACGGGTTAGAATTTAATTTCCTTTTCATATGCTAGAATTTACACATTAAGTTGCGATTTTAAGGGTTTTTAAGCGTTTTTGACACTTTTGCGCATATTGTAGCTCAAGCTATGTTTTTTTTGCACGAAACTTGGCTCAAAACACTGTTTGGTATATGTTTATTGTGTTGAAGTGGTTAGAATTCAAAATCAAAGTCATATGCTTGAAATTACATGTTAAGTTGCGATGTTAAGGGTTTTTAAGCGTTTTTGGCACTTTTGCGCATAAAGTAGCTCAAACTTGGTTTGTTTTTCACGAACTTGGCACACAACAATATTTTGGATATATTATTGTGTTCAAGTGGTTAGAATTGAAAATCCTAGTCATATGCTTGAAATTACAAGTTAAATTGCGATTTTAAGGGTTTTTAAGCGTTTTTGGCACTTTTGCGCATACAGTACCTCAATCTTTGTTTGTTTTGCACGAAACATCGCACACAATACTATTTGTTATATATTACTGTATTGAAGTGGTTAGAATTGAAAATCATAGTCATATGCTAGAAATTACATGTTAAGTTGCGATTTTTTAAGGGTTTTTAAGCGTTTTTGGCACTTTTGCGCATAAAGTAGCTCAAACTTGGTTTGTTTTTGCACGAACTTGGCACACAACACTATTTTTTATATATTATTGTGTTGAAGTGGTTAGAATTGAAAATCCTAGTCATATGCTGGAAATTACATTTTAAATTGCGATTTTAAGGGTTTTTAAGCGTTTTTGGCACTTTTGCGCATACGGTTCCTCAAACTTGGTTTGTTTTGCATGAAACTTGGCACACAACACTATTTGGTATATATTATTGTATTGAAGTGGTTAGAATTGAATTTCATAGTCATATGCTAGAAATTACATGTTAAGTTGCGATTTTTTAGGGTTTTTAAGCGTTTTTGGCACTTTTGCGCATAAAGTAGCTCAAACTTGGTTCGTTTTGCACGAAAGCATGCACACAACACTATTTGGTATATATTATTGTGTTGAAGTGGTTAGAATTGAAAATCCTAGTTATATGCTAGAAATTACATGTTATATTATTGTTCAAACATGGTTTGTTTTGCACGAAACTTTGCACACATCACTATTTGGTATATATTATTGTGTTGAACGGGTTAGAATTTAAAATCCTTGTCATATGCTAGAATTTACATGTTAAGTTGCGATTTTGAGGGTTTTTAAGCGTTTTTGACACTTTTGCGCATAATGTTGCTCAAGCTATGTTTTTTTTGCACGAAACTTGGCTCAAAACACTATTTGGTATATGTTATTGTGTTGAAGTGGTTAGAATTGAATTTCATAGTCATATGCTAGAAATTACATATTAAGTTGCGATTTTAAGGGTTTTTAAGCGTTTTTGGCACTTTTGCGCATAAAGTAGCTCAAACTTGGTTCGTTTTGCACGAAAGCATGCACACAACACTATTTGGTATATATTATTGTGTTGAAGTGGTTAGAATTGAAAATCCTAGTTATATGCTAGAAATTACATGTTATATTATTGTTCAAACATGGTTTGTTTTGCACGAAACTTTGCACACATCACTATTTGGTATATATTATTGTGTTGAACGGGTTAGAATTTAAAATCCTTGTCATATGCTAGAATTTACATGTTAAGTTGCGATTTTGAGGGTTTTTAAGCGTTTTTGACACTTTTGCGCATAATGTAGCTCAAGCGATGTTTTTTTTTGCACGAAACTTGGCTGAAAACACTATTTGGTATATGTTATTGTGTCGAAGTGGTTAGAATTAAAAATCAAAGTCATATGCTTGAAATTACATGTTAAGTTGCGATTTAAAGGGTTTTTAAGCGTTTTTGGTACTTTTGCGCATAAAGTAGCTCAAACTTGGTTTGTTTTGCACGATCTTGGCACATAACAATATTTTTGATATATTATTGTGTTCAAGTGGTTAGAATTGAAAATCCTAGTCATATGCTTGAAATTACAAGTTAAATTGCGATTTTAAGGGTTTTTAAACGTTTTTGGCACTTTTGCGCATACAGTACCTCAAACTTGGTTTGTTTTGCACGAAACTTGGCACACAATACTATTTGGTATATATTACTGTATTGAAGTGGTTAGAATTGAAAATCATAGTCATATGCTAGAAATTACATGTTAAATTGCGATTTTTTAAGGGTTTTTAAGCGTTTTTGGCACTTTGGTTTGTTTTGCACGAAACTTGGCACACAATACTATTTGGTATATATTACTGTATTGAAGTGGTTAGAATTGAAAATCATAGTCATATGCTAGAAATTACATGTTAAATTGCGATTTTTTAAGGGTTTTTAAGCGTTTTTGGCACTTTTGCGCATAAAGTAGCTCAAACTTGGTTTGTTTTGCACGAACTTGGCACACAACACTGTTTTTTATATATTATTGTGTTGAAGTGGTTAGAATTGAAAATCCTAGTCATATGCTTGAAATTACATGTTAAATTGCGATTTTAAGGGTTTTTAAGCGTTTTTGGCACTTTTGCGCATACGGTTCCTCAAACTTGGTTTGTTTTGCATCAAACTTGGCACACAACACTATTTGGTATATATTATTGTATTGAAGTGGTTAGAATTGAATTTCATAGTCATATGCTAGAAATTACATGTTAAGTTGCGATTTTTTAGGGTTTTTTAAGCGTTTTTGGCACTTTTGCGCATAAAGTAGCTCAAACTTGGTTCGTTTTGCACGAAAGCATGCACACAACACTATTTGGTATATATTATTGTGTTGAAGTGGTTAGAATTGAAAATCCTAGTTATATGCTAGAAATTACATGTTATATTATTGTTCAAACATGGTTTGTTTTGCACGAAACTTTGCACACATCACTATTTGGTTATATATTATTGTGTTGAACGGGTTAGAATTTAAAATCCTTGTCATATGCTAGAATTTCATGTTAAGTTGCGATTTTGAGGGTTTTTTAAGCGTTTTTGACACTTTTGCGCATAATGTTGCTCAAGCTATGTTTTTTTTGCACGAAACTTGGCTCAAAACACTATTTGGTATATGTTATTGTGTTGAAGTGGTTAGAATTGAATTTCATAGTCATATGCTAGAAATTACATATTAAGTTGCGATTTTAAGGGTTTTTAAGCGTTTTTGGCACTTTTGCGCATAAAGTAGCTCAAACTTGGTTCGTTTTGCACGAAAGCATGCACACAACACTATTTGGTATATATTATTGTGTTGAAGTGGTTAGAATTGAAAATCCTAGTTATATGCTAGAAATTACATGTTATATTATTGTTCAAACATGGTTTGTTTTGCACGAAACTTTGCACACATCACTATTTGGTATATATTATTGTGTTGAACGGGTTAGAATTTAAAATCCTTGTCATATGCTAGAATTTACATGTTAAGTTGCGATTTTGAGGGTTTTTAAGCGTTTTTGACACTTTTGCGCATAATGTAGCTCAAGCGATGTTTTTTTTGCACGAAACTTGGCTGAAAACACTATTTGGTATATGTTATTGTGTCGAAGTGGTTAGAATTAAAAATCAAAGTCATATGCTTGAAATTACATGTTAAGTTGCGATTTAAAGGGTTTTTAAGCGTTTTTGGTACTTTTGCGCATAAAGTAGCTCAAACTTGGTTTGTTTTGCACGATCTTGGCACATAACAATATTTTTGATATATTATTGTGTTCAAGTGGTTAGAATTGAAAATCCTAGTCATATGCTTGAAATTACAAGTTAAATTGCGATTTTAAGGGTTTTTAAACGTTTTTGGCACTTTTGCGCATACAGTACCTCAAACTTGGTTTGTTTTGCACGAAACTTGGCACACAATACTATTTGGTATATATTACTGTATTGAAGTGGTTAGAATTGAAAATCATAGTCATATGCTAGAAATTACATGTTAAATTGCGATTTTTTAAGGGTTTTTAAGCGTTTTTGGCACTTTGGTTTGTTTTGCACGAAACTTGGCACAAAATACTATTTGGTATATATTACTGTATTGAAGTGGTTAGAATTGAAAATCATAGTCATATGCTAGAAATTACATGTTAAATTGCGATTTTTTAAGGGTTTTTAAGCGTTTTTTGGCACTTTTGCGCATAAAGTAGCTCAAACTTGGTTTGTTTTGCACGAACTTGGCACACAACACTGTTTTTTATATATTATTGTGTTGAAGTGGTTAGAATTGAAAATCCTAGTCATATGCTTGAAATTACATGTTAAATTGCGATTTTAAGGGTTTTTAAGCGTTTTTGGCACTTTTGCGCATACGGTTCCTCAAACTTGGTTTGTTTTGCATGAAACTTGGCACACAACACTATTTGGTATATATTATTGTATTGAAGTGGTTAGAATTGAATTTCATAGTCATATGCTAGAAATTACATGTTAAGTTGCGATTTTTTAGGGTTTTTAAGCGTTTTTGGCACTTTTGCGCATAAAAGTAGCTCAAACTTGGTTCGTTTTGCACGAAAGCATGCACACAACACTATTTGGTATATATTATTGTGTTGAAGTGGTTAGAATTGAAAATCCTAGTTATATGCTAGAAATTACATGTTATATTATTGTTCAAACATGGTTTGTTTTGCACGAAACTTTGCACACATCACTATTTGGTATATATTATTGTGTTGAACGGGTTAGAATTTAAAATCCTTGTCATATGCTAGAATTTCATGTTAAGTTGCGATTTTGAGGGTTTTTAAGCGTTTTTGACACTTTTGCGCATAATGTTGCTCAAGCTATGTTTTTTTTGCACGAAACTTGGCTCAAAACACTATTTGGTATATGTTATTGTGTTGAAGTGGTTAGAATTGAATTTCATAGTCATATGCTAGAAATTACATATTAAGTTGCGATTTTAAGGGTTTTTTAAGCGTTTTTGGCACTTTTGCGCATAAAGTAGCTCAAACTTGGTTCGTTTTGCACGAAAGCATGCACACAACACTATTTGGTATATATTATTGTGTTGAAGTGGTTAGAATTGAAAATCCTAGTTATATGCTAGAAATTACATGTTATATTATTGTTCAAACATGGTTTGTTTTGCACGAAACTTTGCACACATCACTATTTGGTATATATTATTGTGTTGAACGGGTTAGAATTTAAAATCCTTGTCATATGCTAGAATTTACATGTTAAGTTGCGATTTTGAGGGTTTTTAAGCGTTTTTGACACTTTTGCACATAATGTAGCTCAAGCGATGTTTTTTTTGCACGAAACTTGGCTGAAAACACTATTTGGTATATGTTATTGTGTCGAAGTGGTTAGAATTAAAAATCAAAGTCATATGCTTGAAATTACATGTTAAGTTGCGATTTAAAGGGTTTTTAAGCGTTTTTGGTACTTTTGCGCATAAAGTAGCTCAAACTTGGTTTGTTTTGCACGATCTTGGCACATAACAATATTTTTGATATATTATTGTGTTCAAGTGGTTAGAATTGAAAATCCTAGTCATATGCTTGAAATTACAAGTTAAATTGCGATTTTAAGGGTTTTTAAACGTTTTTGGCACTTTTGCGCATACAGTACCTCAAACTTGGTTTGTTTTGCACGAAACTTGGCACACAATACTATTTGGTATATATTACGGTATTGAAGTGGTTAGAATTGAAAATCATAGTCATATGCTAGAAATTACATGTTAAATTGCGATTTTTTAAGGGTTTTTAAGCGTTTTTGGCACTTTGGTTTGTTTTGCACGAAACTTGGCACACAATACTATTTGGTATATATTACTGTATTGAAGTGGTTAGAATTGAAAATCATAGTCATATGCTAGAAATTACATGTTAAATTGCGATTTTTTAAGGGTTTTTAAGCGGTTTTGGCACTTTTGCGCATAAAGTAGCTCAAACTTGGTTTGTTTTGCACGAACTTGGCACACAACACTGTTTTTTATATATTATTGTGTTGAAGTGGTTAGAATTGAAAATCCTAGTCATATGCTTGAAATTACATGTTAAATTGCGATTTTAAGGGTTTTTAAGCGTGTTTGGCACTTTTGCGCATACGGTACCTCAAACTTGTTTTGTTTTGCATGAAACTTGGCAAACAACACTATTTGGTATATATTATTGTATTGAAGTGGTTAGAATTGAAAATCATAGTCATATGCTAGCAATTACATGTTAAGTTGCGATTTTAAGGGTTTTTTAAGCGTTTTTGGTACTTTTGCGCATAAAGTAGCTCAAACTTGTTTCGTTTTGCACGAAAGCATGCAAACAACACCATTTGGTATATATTATTGTGTTGAAGTGGTTAGAATTGAAAATCCTAGTTATATGCTAGAAATTACATGTTAAGTTGCGATTTTAAGGGTTTTTAAGCGTTTTTTGCACTTTTGCGCATAAAGTAGTTCAAACTTGGTTTGTTTTGCACGAAACTTGGCACACATCACTATTTAGTATATATTATTGTGTTGAACGGGTAAGAATTTAATTTCCTTTTCATATGCTAGAATTTACACATTAAGTTGCGATTTTAAGGGTTTTTAAGCGTTTTTTGACACTTTTGCGCATATTGTAGCTCAAGCTATGTTTTTTTTGCACGAAACTTGGCTCAAAACACTATTTGGTATATGTTATTGTGTTGAAGTGGTTAGAATTCAAAATCAAAGTCATATGCTTGAAATTACATGTTAAGTTGCGATTTTAAGGGTTTTTAAGCGTTTTTGGCACTTTTGCGCATAAAGTAGCTCAAACTTGGTTTGTTTTGCACGAACTTGGCACACAACAATTATTTGGATATATTATTGTGTTCAAGTGGTTAGAATTCAAAATCCTAGTCATATGCTTGAAATTACAAGTTAAACTGCGATTTTAAGGGTTTTTAAGCGTTTTTGGCACTTTTGCGCATAAAGTAGCTCAAACATGGTTTGTTTTGCACGAACTTGGCACACAACACTATTTTTTATATATTATTGTGTTGAAGTGGTTAGAATTGAAAATCATAGTCATATGCTAGAAATTACATGTTAAGTTGCGATTTTAAGGGTTTTTAAGCGTTTTTGGCACTTTTGCGCATACGGTACCTTAAACTTGGTTTGTTTTCCATGAAACTTGGCACACAACACTATTTGGTATATATTATTGTATTGAAGTGGTTAGAATTGAAAATCATACTCATATGCTAGAAATTACATGTTAAATTGCGATTTTAAGGGTTTTTAAGCGTTTTTGGCACTTTTGCGCATAAAGTAGCTCAAACATGGTTTGTTTTGCACGAACTTGGCACACAACACTATTTTTTATATATTATTGTGTTGAAGTGGTTAGAATTGAAAATCCTAGTCATATGCTGGAAATTCCATGTTAAATTGCGATTTTAAGGGTTTTTAAGCGTTTTTGGCACTTTTGCGCATACGGTTCCTCAAACTTGGTTTGTCTTGCATGAAACTTGGCACACAACACTATTTGGTATATATTATTGTATTGAAGTGGTTAGAATTGAAAATCATAGTCATATGCTAGAAATTACATGTTAAGTTGCGATTTTAAGGGTTTTTAAGCGTTTTTGGCACTTTTGCGCATAAAGTAGCTCAAACTTGTTTCGTTTTGCACGAAAGCATGCACAGAACACTATTTGGTATATATATTGTGTTGAAGTGGTTAGAATTGAAAATCCTAGTTATATGCTAGAAATTACATGTTAAGTTGGGATTTTAAGGGTTTTTAAGCGTTTTTTGCACTTTTGCGCATAAAGTAGTTCAAACTGGTTTGTTTTGCACGAAACTTGGTACACATCACTATTTAGTATATATTATTGTGTTGAACGGGTTAGAATTTAATTTCCTTTTCATATGCTAGAATTTACACATTAAGTTGCGATTTTAAGGGGTTTTTAAGCGTTTTTGACACTTTTGCGCATATTGTAGCTCAAGCTATGTTTTTTTTAGCACGAAACTTGGCTCAAAACACTATTTGGTATATGTTATTGTGTTGAAGTGGTTAGAATTAAAAATCAAAGTCATATGCTTGAAATTACATGTTAAGTTGCGATTCTAAGGGTTTTTAAAAGTTTTTGGGCACTTTTGCGCATAAAGTAGCTCAAACTTGGTTTGTTTTGCACGAACTTGGCACACAACAATATTTTGGATATATTATTGTGTTCAAGTGGTTAGAATTGAAAATCCTAGTTATATGCTTGAAATTACAAGTTAAATTGCGCTTGTAAGGGTTTTTAAGCGTTTTTTGCACTTTTGCGCATACAGTACCTCAATCTTGGTTTGTTTTGCACGAAACTTGGCACACAATACTATTTGGTATATATTACTGTGTTGAAGTGGTTAGAATTGAAAATCATAGTCATATGCTAGAAATTACATGTTAAGTTGCGATTTTTTAAGGGTTTTTTAGCGTTTTTGGCACTTTTGCGCATAAAGTAACTCAAACTTGGTTTGTTTTGCACGAACTTGGCAACACAACACTATTTTTTATATATTATTGTGTTGAAGTGGTTTAGAATTGAAAATCCTAGTCATATGCTGGAAATTCCATGTTAAATTGCGATTTAAGGGTTTTTTAAGCGTTTTTGGCACTTTTGCGCATACGGTTCCTCAAACTTGGTTTGTTTTGCATGAAACTTGGCACACAACACTATTTGGTATATATTACTGTATTGAAGTGGTTAGAATTGAAAATCATAGTCATATGCTAGAAATTACATGTTAAGTTGCGATTTTTTAAGGGTTTTTTAAGCGTTTTTGGCACTTTTGCGCATAAAGTAGCTCAAACTTTGTTTGTTTTGCACGAACTTGGCACACAAAACTGTTTTTTATATATTATTGTGTTGAAGTGGTTAGAATTGAAAATCTTAGTCATATGCTGGAAATTACATGTTAAATTGCGATTTTAAGGTTTTTAAGCGTTTTTGGCACTTTTGCGCATACGGTACCTCAAAACGTGGTTTGTTTTGCATGAAACTTGGCACACAACACTATTTGGTATATATTATTGTATTGAAGTGGTTAGAATTGAATTTCATAGTCATATGCTAGAAATTACATATTAAGTTGCGATTTTAAGGGTTTTTAAGCGTTTTTGGCACTTTTGCGCATAAAGTACCTCAAACTTGGTTCGTTTTGCACGAAAGCATGCACACAACACTATTTGGTATATATTATTGTGTTGAAGTGGTTAGAATTGAAAATCCTAGTTATATGCTAGAAATTACATGTATATTATTGTTCAAACATGGTTTGTTTTGCACGAAACTTTGCACACATCACTATTTGGTATATATTATTGTGTTGAACGGGTTAGAATTTAAAATCCTTGTCATATGCTAGAATTTACATGTTAAGTTGTGATTTTGAGGGTTTTTAAGCGTTTTTGACACTTTTGCGCATAATGTAGCTCAAGCTATGTTTTTTTTGCACGAAACTTGGCTGAAAACACTATTTGGTATATGTTATTGTGTTGAAGTGGTTAGAATTAAAAATCAAAGTCATATGCTTGAAATTACATGTTAAGTTGCGTTTAAAGGGTTTTTAAGCGTTTTTGGCACTTTTGCGCATAAAGTAGCTCAAACTTGGTTTGTTTTGCACGATCTTGGCACATAATAATATTTTTGATATATTATTGTGTTCAAGTGGTTAGAATTGAAAATCCTAGTCATATGCTTGAAATTACAAGTTAAATTGCGATTTTAAGGGTTTTTAAACGTTTTTGGCACTTTTGCGCATACAGTTCCTCAAACTTGGTTTGTTTTGCACGAAACTTGCACACAATACTATTTGGTATATATTACTGTATTGAAGTGGTTAGAATTGAAAATCATAGTCATATGCTAGAAATTACATGTTTATGTTACGATTTTAAGGGTTTTTAAGCGTTTTTTGCACTTTTGCGCATAAAGTAGCTCAAACATGGTTTGTTTTGCACGAACTTGGCACACAACACTATTTTGGATATATTATTGTGTTCAAGTGGTTAGAATTGAAAATCCTAGTCATATGCTGGAAATTACATGTTAAATTGCGATTTTAAGAGTTTTTAATCGTTTTTGGCACTTTTGCACATACGGTACCTCAAACTTGGTTTGTTTTGCATGAAACTTGGCACACAACACTATTTGGTATATATTATTGTATTGTAGTGGTTAGAATCGAAAATCATAGTCATATGCTAGAAATTACATGTTAAGTTGCGATTTTAAGGGTTTTTAAGCGTTTTTGGCACTTTTGCGCATACAGTACCTCAAACTTGGTTTGTTTTGCACGAACTTGGCACACAACACTATTTGGTATATATTATTGTATTGAAGTGATTAGAATTGTAAATCATAGTCATATGCTAGAAATTACATGTTAAGTTGCGATTTTAAGGGTTTTAAAGCGTTTTTGGCACTTTTGCGCTTAAAGTAGCTCAAACTTAGTTTGTTTTGCACGAAACTTGGCACACAACACTATTTGGTATATATTATTGTGTTGAAGTGGTTCGAATTGAAAATTCTAGTCATATGCTAGAAATTATATGTTAAGTTGGATTTTAAGGGTTTTTTAAGCGTTTTTGGCACTTTTGCGCATAAAGTAGCTCAAACTTGGTTCGTTTTGTACGAAAGCAAGCACACAACACTATTTCGTATATATTATTGTGTTCAAGTGGTTAGAATTGAAAATCCTAGTTATATGCTAGAAATTACATGTTAAGTTGCGATTTTAAGGGTTTTTAAGCGTTTTTGGCACTTTTGCGCATAAAGTAGTTCAAACTTGGTTTGTTTTGCACGAAACTTGGCACACAACACTATTTTGGATATATTATTGTGTTCAAGTGGTTAGAGTTGAAAATCCTAGTCATATGCTGGAAATTACATGTTAAATTGCGATTTTAAGGGTTTTTTAGCGTTTTTGGCACTTTTGCGCATACGGTACCTCAAACTTGGTTTGTTTTGCATGAAACTTGGCACACAACACTATTTGGTATATATTATTGTATTGAAGTGGTTAGAATTGAAAATCATAGTCATATGCTAGAAATTACATGTTAAGTTGCGATTTTAAGGGTTTTTAAGCGTTTTTGACACTTTTGCGCATAAAGTAGCTCAAACTTGGTTCGTTTTGCACGAAACCATGCACACAACACTATTTGGTATATATTATTGTGTTGAAGTGGTTAGAATTGACAATCCTAGTTATATGCTAGAAATTACATGTTAAGTTGCGTTTTTAAGGGTTTTTAAGCGTTTTTGGCAGTTTTGCGCATAAAGTAGTTCAAACTTGGTTTGTTTTTCACAAAACTTGGCACACATCACTATTTGGTATATATTATTGTGTTGAACGGGTTAGAATTTAAAATCCTCTTCATATGCTAGAATTTACATGTTAAGTTGCGATTTTGAGAGTTTTTAAGCGTTTTTGACACTTTTGCGCATTAATGTAGCTCAAGCTATTTTTTTTTTGCACGAAACTTGGCTCAAAACACTATTTGGTATATGTTATTGTGTTAAAGTGGTTAGAATTCAAAATCAAAGTCATATGCTTGAAATTACATGTTAAGTTGCGATTTAAAGGGTTTTTTAAGCGTTTTTGGCACTTTTGCGCATAAAGTAGCTCAAACTTGGTTTGTTTTGCACGATCTTGGCACATAATAATATTTTTGATATATTATTGTGTTCAAGTGGTTAGAATTGAAAATCCTAGTCATATGCTGGAAATTACATATTAAATTGAGATTTTAAGGGTTTTTAAACGTTTTTGGCACTTTTGCGCATACAGTACCTCAAACTTGGTTTGTTTTGCACGAAACTTGGCACACAATACTATTTGGTATATATTACTGTATTGAAGTGGTTAGAATTGAAAATCATAGTCATATGCTAGAAATTACATATTAAATTGAGATTTTAAGGGTTTTTAAACGTTTTTGGCACTTTTGCGCATACAGTACCTCAAACTTGGTTTGTTTTCCATGAAACTTGGCACACAACACTATTTGGTATATATTATTGTATTGAAGTGGTTAGAATTGAAAATCATACTCATATGCTAGAAATTACATGTTAAATTGCGATTTTAAGGGTTTTTAAGCGTTTTTGGCACTTTTGCGCATAAAGTAGCTCAAACATGGTTTGTTTTGCACGAACTTGGCACACAACACCATTTTGGATATATTATTGTGTTGAAGTGGTTAGAATTGAAAATCCTAGTCATATGCTGGAAATTACATGTTAAATTGCGATTTTAAGGGTTTTTAAACGTTTTAGGCACTTTTGCGCATACGGTACCTCAAACTTTGTTTGTTTTGCATGAAACTTGGCACACAACACTTTTTGGTATATATTATTGTATTGAAGTTGTTAGAATTGAATTTCATAGTCATATGCTAGAAATTACATGTTAAGTTGCGATTTTAAGGGTTTTTAAGCGTTTTTGGCACTTTTGCGCATAAAGCAGCTCAAACTTGGTTCGTTTTGCACGAAAGCATGTACACAACACTATTTGGTATATATTATTGTGTTGAAGTGGTTAGAATTGAAAATCCTAGTTATATGCTAGAAATTACATGTTATATTATTGTTCAAACATCGTTTGTTTTGCACGAAACTTTGCACACATCACTATTTGGTATATATTATTGTGTTGAACGGGTTAGAATTTAAAATCCTTTTCATATGCTAGAATTTACATGTTAAGTTGCGATTTTGAGGGTTTTTAAGCGTTTTTGACACTTTTGCGCATAATGTAGCTCAAGCTATGTTTTTTTTGCACGAAACTTGGTTGAAAACACTATTTGGTATATGTTATTGTGTTGAAGTGGTTAGAATTAAAAATCAAAGTCATATGCTTGAAATTACATGTTAAGTTGCGATTTAAAGGGTTTTTATGCGTTTTTGGCACTTTTGCGCATAAAGTAGCTCAAACTTGGTTTGTTTTGCACGATCTTGGCACATAACAATATTTTTGATATATTATTGTGTTCAAGTGGTTAGAATTGAAAATCCTAGTCATATGCTTGAAATTACAAGTTAAATTGCGATTTTAAGGGTTTTTAAACGTTTTTGGCACTTTTGCGCATACAGTACCTCAAACTTGATTTGTTTTGCACGAAACTTGCTATTTGGTATATATTACTGTATTGAAGTGGTTAGAATTGAAAATCATAGTCATATGCTAGAAATTACATGTTAAGTTGCGATTTTAAGGGTTTTTAAGCGTTTTTGGCACTTTTGCGCATAAAGTAGCTCAAACTTGGTTTGTTTTGCACGAACTAGGCACACAACACTATTTTGGATATATTATTGTGTTCAAGTGGTTAGAATTGAAAATCCTTGTCATATGCTGGAAATTACATGTTAAATTGCGATTTTAAGAGTTTTTAAGTGTTTTTGGCACTTTTGCGCATACGGTAGCTCAAACTTGGTTTGTTTTGCATGAAACTTGGTACACAACACTATTTGGTATATATTATTGTATTGTAGTGGTTAGAATTCAAAATCATAGTCATATGCTAGAAATTACATGTTAAGTTGCGATTTTAAGGGTTTTTAAGCGTTTTTGGCACTTTTGCGCATACAGTACCTCAAACTTGGTTTGTTTTGCACGAAACTTCGCACACAACACTATTTGGTATATATTATTGTATTGAAGTGATTAGAATTGTAAATCATAGTCATATGCTAGAAATTACATGTTATGTTGCGATTTTAAGGGTTTTTAAGCGTTTTTGGCACTTTTGCGCTTAAAGTAGCTCAAACTTAGTTTGTTTTGCACGAAACTTGGCACACAACACTATTTGGTATATATTATTGTGTTGAAGTGGTTCGAATTGAAAATGCTAGTCATATGCTAGAAATTATATGTTAAGTTGCGATTTTAAGGGTTTTTTAAGCGTTTTTGGCACTTTTGCGCATAAAGTAGCTCAAACTTGGTTCGTTTTGTACGAAAGCATGCACACAACACTATTTCGTATATATTATTGTGTTCAAGTGGTTAGAATTGAAAATCCTAGTTATATGCTAGAAATTACATGTTAAGTTGCGATTTTAAGGGTTTTTAAGCGTTTTTGGCACTTTTGCGCATAAAGTAGTTCAAACTTGGTTTGTTTTGCACGAAACTTGGCAAACATCACTATTTGGTATATATTATTGTGTTGAACGGGTTAGAATTTAAAATCCTTTTCATATGCTAGAATTTACATGTTAAGTTGCAATTTTAAGGGTTTTTAAGCGTTTTTGACACTTTTGCGCATAATGTAGCTCAAGCTATGTTTTTTTTGCACGAAACTTGGCTCAAAACACTATTTGGTATATGTTATTGTGTTGAAGTGGTTAGAATTAAAAATCAAAGTCATATGCTTGAAATTACATGTTAAGTTGCGATTTTAAGGGTTTTTAAACGTTTTTGGCACTTTTGCACATAAAGTAGCTCAAACTTGGTTTGTTTTGCACGAACTTGGCACACAACACTATTTTGGATATATTATTGTGTTCAAGTTGTTAGAGTTGAAAATCCTAGTCATATGCTGGAAATTACATGTTAAATTGCGATTTTAAGGGTTTTTAAGCATTTTTGGCACTTTTGTGCGTACGGTACCTCAAACATGGTTTGTTTTGCATGAAACTTGGCACACAACACTATTGGGTATATATTGTTGTATTGAAGTGGTTAGAATTGAAAATCATAGTCATATGCTAGAAATTACATGTTAAGTTACAATTTTAAGGGTTTTTAAGCGTTTTGGCACTTTTGCGCATAAAGTAGCTCAAATTTGGTTTGTTTTTCACAAAACTTGGCACACATCACTATTTGGTATATATTATTGTGTTGAACGGGTTAGAATTTAAAATCCTCTTCATATGCTAGAATTTACATGTTAAGTTGCGATTTTGAGAGTTTTTAAGCGTTTTTGACACTTTTGCGCATAATGTAGCTCAAGCTATGTTTTTTTTGCACGAAACTTGGCTCAAAACACTATTTGGTATATGTTATTGTGTTGAAGTGGTTAGAATTAAAAATCAAAGTCATATGCTTGAAATTACATGTTAAGTTGCGATTTTAAGGGTATTTAAACGTTTTTGGCACTTTTGCACATAAAGTAGCTCAAACTTGGTTTGTTTTGCACGAACTTGGCACACAACACTATTTTGGATATATTATTGTGTTCAAGTGGTTAGAGTTGAAAATCCTAGTCATATGCTGGAAATTACATGTTAAATTGCGATTTTAAGGGTTTTTAAGCATTTTTGGCACTTTTGCGCGTACGGTACCTCAAACATGGTTTGTTTTGCATGAAACTTGGCACACAACACTATTTGGTATATATTATTGTATTGAAGGGGTTAAAATTGAAAATCATAGTCATATGCTAGAAATTTCATGTTAAGTTACGATTTTGAGGGTTTTTAAGCGTTTTTGGCACTTTTGCGCATAAAGTAGCTCAAACTTGGTTTGTTTTTCACAAAACTTGGCACACATCACTATTTGGTATATATTATTGTGTTGAACGGGTTAGAATTTAAAATCCTCTTCATATGCTAGAATTTACATGTTAAGTTGCGATTTTGAGAGTTTTTAAGCGTTTTTGACTCTTTTGCGCATAATGTAGCTCAAGCTATGTTTTTTTTGCACGAAACTTGGCTCAAAACACTATTTGGTATATGTTATTGTGTTGAAGTGGTTAGAATTCAAAATCAAAGTCATATGCTTGAAATTACATGTTAAGTTGCGATTTTCAGGGTTTTTAAGCGTTTTGGCACTTTTGCGCATAAAGTAGCTCAAACTTGGTTTGTTTTGCACGAACTTGGCACACAAGACTATTTTGGATATATTATTGTGTTCAAGTGGTTAGAATTGAAAATCCTAGTCATATGCTGGAAATTACATGTTAAATTGCGATTTTAAGGGTTTTTAAGCATTTTTGGCACTTTTGCGCGTACGGTACCTCAAACATGGTTTGTTTTGCATGAAACTTGGCACACAACACTATTTGGTATATATTATTGTATTGAAGGGGTTAAAATTGAAAATCATAGTCATATGCTAGAAATTTCATGTTAAGTTACGATTTTGAGGGTTTTTAAGCGTTTTTGGCACTTTTGCGCATAAAGTAGCTCAAACTTGGTTTGTTTTTCACAAAACTTGGCACACATCACTATTTGGTATATATTATTGTGTTGAACGGGTTAGAATTTAAAATCCTCTTCATATGCTAGAATTTACATGTTAAGTTGCGATTTTGAGAGTTTTTAAGCGTTTTTGACTCTTTTGCGCATAATGTAGCTCAAGCTATGTTTTTTTTGCACGAAACTTGGCTCAAAACACTATTTGGTATATGTTATTGTGTTGAAGTGGTTAGAATTCAAAATCAAAGTCATATGCTTGAAATTACATGTTAAGTTGCGATTTTCAGGGTTTTTAAGCGTTTTGGCACTTTTGCGCATAAAGTAGCTCAAACTTGGTTTGTTTTGCACGAACTTGGCACACAAGACTATTTTGGATATATTATTGTGTTCAAGTGGTTAGAATTGAAAATCCTAGTCATATGCTGGAAATTACATGTTAAATTGCGATTTTAAGGGTTTTTAAGCATTTTTGGCACTTTTGCGCGTACGGTACCTCAAACATGGTTTGTTTTGCATGAAACTTGGCACACAACACTATTTGGTATATATTATTGTATTGAAGTGGTTAGAATTTAAAATCATACTCATATGCTAGAAATTACATGTTAAGTTGCGATTTTAAGGGTTTTTAAACGTTTTTGGCACTTTTGCGCGTAAAGTAGCTCAAACATGGTTTGTTTTGCACGAACTTGGCACACAACAATATTTTGGATATATTATTGTGTTGAAGTGGTTAGAATTGAAAATCCTAGTCATATGCTGGAAATTACATGTTAAATTGTGATTTTAAGGGTTTTTAAACGTTTTTGGCACTTTTGCGCATACGGTACCTCAAACTTGGTTTGTTTTGCATGAAACTTGGCACACAACACTATTTGGTATATATTATTGTATTGAAGTGGTTAAAATTGAATTTCATAGTCATATGCTAGAAATTACATGTTAAGTTGCGATTTTAAGGGTTTTTAAGCGTTTTTGGCACTTTTGCGCATAAAGCAGCTCAAACTTGGTTCATTTTGCACGAAAGCATGCACACAACACTATTTGGTATATATTATTGTGTTGAAGTGGTTAGAATTTAAAGTCCTAGTTATATGCTAGAAATTACATGTTATATTATTGTTCAAACATGGTTTGTTTTGCACGAAACTTTGCACACATCACTATTTGGTATATATTATTGTGTTGAACGGGTTAGAATTTAAAATCCTTGTCATATGCTAGAATTTACATGTTAAGTTGCGATTTTGAGGGTTTTTAAGCGTTTTTGACACTTTTGCGCATAATGTAGCTCAAGCTATGTTTTTTTTGCACGAAACTTGGCTGAAAACACTATTTGGTATATGTTATTGTGTTGAAGTGGTTAGAATTAAAAATCAAAGTCATATGCTTGAAATTACATGTTAAGTTGCGATTTAAAGGGTTTTTAAGCGTTTTTGGCACTTTTGCGCATAAAGTAGCTCAAACTTGGTTTGTTTTGCACGATCTTGGCACATAACAATATTTTTGATATATTATTGTGTTCAAGTGGTTAGAATTGAAAATCCTAGTCATATGCTTGAAATTACAAGTTAAATTGCGATTTTAAGGGTTTTTAAACGTTTTTGGCACTTTTGCGCATACAGTACCTCAAACTTGATTTGTTTTGCACGAAACTTGCTATTTGGTATATATTACTGTATTGAAGTGGTTAGAATTGAAAATCATAGTCATATGCTAGAAATTACATGTTAAGTTGCGATTTTAAGGGTTTTTAAGCGTTTTTGGCACTTTTGCGCATAAAGTAGCTCAAACTTGGTTTGTTTTGCACGAACTTATCTCACAACACTATTTTGGATATATTATTGTGTTCAAGTGGTTAGAATTGAAAATCCTTGTCATATGCTGGAAATTACATGTTAAATTGCGATTTTAAGAGTTTTTAAGCGTTTTTTGCACTTTTGCGCATACGGTAGCTCAAACTTGGTTTGTTTTGCATGAAACTTGGCACACAACACTATTTGGTATATATTATTGTATTGAAGTGATTAGAATTGTAAATCATAGTCATATGCTAGAATTTACATGTTATGTTGCGATTTTAAGGGTTTTTAAGCGTTTTTGGCACTTTTGCGCTTAAAGTAGCTCAAACTTAGTTTGTTTTGCACGAAACTTGGCACACAACACTATTTGGTATATATTATTGTGTTGAAGTGGTTCGAATTGAAAATGCTAGTCATATGCTAGAAATTATATGTTAAGTTGCGATTTTAAGGGTTTTTAAGCGTTTTTGGCACTTTTGCGCATAAAGTAGCTCAAACTTGGTTCGTTTTGTACGAAAGCATGCACACAACACTATTTCGTATATATTATTGTGTTCAAGTGGTTAGAATTGAAAATCCTAGTTATATGCTAGAAATTACATGTTAAGTTGCGATTTTAAGGGTTTTTAAGCGTTTTTGGCACTTTTGCGCATAAAGTAGTTCAAACTTGGTTTGTTTTGCACGAAACTTGGCACACATCACTATTTGGTATATATTATTGTGTTGAACGGGTTAGAATTTAAAATCCTTTTCATATGCTAGAATTTACATGTTAAGTTGCAATTTTAAGGGTTTTTAAGCGTTTTTGACACTTTTGCGCATAATGTAGCTCAAGCTATGTTTTTTTTGCACGAAACTTGGCTCAAAACACTATTTGGTATATGTTATTGTGTTGAAGTGGTTAGAATTAAAAATCAAAGTCATATGCTTGAAATTACATGTTAAGTTGCGATTTTAAGGGTTTTTAAACGTTTTTGGCACTTTCGCACATAAAGTAGCTCAAACTTGGTTTGTTTTGCACGAACTTGGCACACAACACTATTTTGGATATATTATTGTGTTCAAGTGGTTAGAGTTGAAAATCCTAGTCATATGCTGGAAATTACATGTTAAATTGCGATTTTAAGGGTTTTTAAGCATTTTTGGCACTTTTGCGCGTACGGTACCTCAAACATGGTTTGTTTTGCATGAAACTTGGCACACAACACTATTTGGTATATATTATTGTATTGAAGTGGTTAGAATTGAAAATCATAGTCATATGCTAGAAATTACATGTTAAGTTGCGATTTTAAGGGTTTTTAAGCGTTTTTGGCACTTTTGCGCATAAAGTAGCTCAAACTTGGTTTGTTTTGCACGATCTTGGCACATAACAATATTTTTGATATATTATTGTGTTCAAGTGGTTAGAATTGAAAATCCTAGTCATATGCTTGAAATTACAAGTTAAATTGCGATTTTAAGGGTTTTTAAACGTTTTTGGCACTTTTGCGCATACAGTACCTCAAACTTGATTTGTTTTGCACGAAACTTGCTATTTGGTATATATTACTGTATTTAAGTGGTTAGAATTGAAAATCATAGTCATATGCTAGAAATTACATGTTAAGTTGCGATTTTAAGGGTTTTTAAGCGTTTTTGGCACTTTTGCGCATAAAGTAGCTCAAACTTGGTTTGTTTTGCACGAACTTAGCACACAACACTATTTTGGATATATTATTGTGTTCAAGTGGTTAGAATTGAAAATCCTTGTCATATGCTGGAAATTACATGTTAAATTGCGATTTTAAGAGTTTTTAAGCGTTTTTTGCACTTTTGCGCATACGGTAGCTCAAACTTGGTTTGTTTTGCATGAAACTTGGCACACAACACTATTTGGTATATATTATTGTATTGTAGTGGTTAGAATTCAAAATCATAGTCATATGCTAGAAATTACATGTTAAGTTGCGATTTTAAGGGTTTTTAAGCGTTTTTGGCACTTTTGCGCAAACAGTACCTCAAACTTGGTTTGTTTTGCACGAAACTTCACACACAACACTATTTGGTATATATTATTGTATTGAAGTGATTAGAATTGTAAAACATAGTCATATGCTAGAAATTACATGTTATGTTGCGATTTTAAGGGTTTTTAAGCGTTTTTGGCACTTTTGCGCTTAAAGTAACTCAAACATAGTTTGTTTTGCACGAAACTTGGCACACAACACTATTTGGTATATATTATTGTGTTGAAGTCGTTCGAATTGAAAATGCTAGTCATATGCTAGAAATTATATGTTAAGTTGCGATTTTAAGGGTTTTTAAGCGTTTTTGGCACTTTTGCGCATAAAGTAGCTCAAACTTGGTTCGTTTTGTACGAAAGCATGCACACAACACTATTTCGTATATATTATTGTGTTCAAGTGGTTAGAATTGAAAATCCTAGTTATATGCTAGAAATTACATGTTAATTTGCGATTTTAAGGGTTTTTAAGCGTTTTTGGCACTTTTGCGCATAAAGTAGTTCAAACTTGGTTTGTTTTGCACGAAACTTGGCACACATCACTATTTGGTATATATTATTGTGTTGAACGGGTTAGAATTTAAAATCCTTTTCATATGCTAGAATTTACATGTTAAGTTGCAATTTTAAGGGTTTTTAAGCGTTTTTGACACTTTTGCGCATAATGTAGCTCAAGCTATGTTTTTTTTGCACGAAACTTGGCTCAAAACACTATTTGGTATATGTTATTGTGTTGAAGTGGTTAGAATTAAAAATCAAAGTCATATGCTTGAAATTACATGTTAAGTTGCGATTTTAAGGGTTTTTAAACGTTTTTGGCACTTTCGCACATAAAGTAGCTCAAACTTGGTTTGTTTTGCACGAACTTGGCACACAACACTATTTTGGATATATTATTGTGTTCAAGTGGTTAGAGTTGAAAATCCTAGTCATATGCTGGAAATTACATGTTAAATTGCGATTTTAAGGGTTTTTAAGCATTTTTGGCACTTTTGCGCGTACGGTACCTCAAACATGGTTTGTTTTGCATGAAACTTGGCACACAACACTATTTGGTATATATTATTGTATTGAAGTGGTTAGAATTGAAAATCATAGTCATATGCTAGAAATTACATGTTAAGTTGCGATTTTAAGGGTTTTTAAGCGTTTTTGGCACTTTTGCGCATAAAGTAGCTCAAACTTGGTTTGTTTTGCACGATCTTGGCACATAACAATATTTTTGATATATTATTGTGTTCAAGTGGTTAGAATTGAAAATCCTAGTCATATGCTTGAAATTACAAGTTAAATTGCGATTTTAAGGGTTTTTAAACGTTTTTGGCACTTTTGCGCATACAGTACCTCAAACTTGATTTGTTTTGCACGAAACTTGCTATTTGGTATATATTACTGTATTTAAGTGGTTAGAATTGAAAATCATAGTCATATGCTAGAAATTACATGTTAAGTTGCGATTTTAAGGGTTTTTAAGCGTTTTTGGCACTTTTGCGCATAAAGTAGCTCAAACTTGGTTTGTTTTGCACGAACTTAGCACACAACACTATTTTGGATATATTATTGTGTTCAAGTGGTTAGAATTGAAAATCCTTGTCATATGCTGGAAATTACATGTTAAATTGCGATTTTAAGAGTTTTTAAGCGTTTTTTGCACTTTTGCGCATACGGTAGCTCAAACTTGGTTTGTTTTGCATGAAACTTGGCACACAACACTATTTGGTATATATTATTGTATTGTAGTGGTTAGAATTCAAAATCATAGTCATATGCTAGAAATTACATGTTAAGTTGCGATTTTAAGGGTTTTTAAGCGTTTTTGGCACTTTTGCGCAAACAGTACCTCAAACTTGGTTTGTTTTGCACGAAACTTCACACACAACACTATTTGGTATATATTATTGTATTGAAGTGATTAGAATTGTAAAACATAGTCATATGCTAGAAATTACATGTTATGTTGCGATTTTAAGGGTTTTTAAGCGTTTTTGGCACTTTTGCGCTTAAAGTATCTCAAACATAGTTTGTTTTGCACGAAACTTGGCACACAACACTATTTGGTATATATTATTGTGTTGAAGTCGTTCGAATTGAAAATGCTAGTCATATGCTAGAAATTATATGTTAAGTTGCGATTTTAAGGGTTTTTTAAGCGTTTTTGGCACTTTTGCGCATAAAGTAGCTCAAACTTGGTTCGTTTTGTACGAAAGCATGCACACAACACTATTTCGTATATATTATTGTGTTCAAGTGGTTAGAATTGAAAATCCTAGTTATATGCTAGAAATTACATGTTAAGTTGCGATTTTAAGGGTTTTTAAGCGATTTTGGCACTTTTGCGCATAAAGTAGTTCAAACTTGGTTTGTTTTGCACGAAACTTGGCACACATCACTATTTGGTATATATTATTGTGTTGAACGGGTTAGAATTTAAAATCCTCTTCATATGCTAGAATTTACATGTTAAGTTGCGATTTTGAGAGTTTTTAAGCGTTTTTGACACTTTTGCGCATAATGTAGCTCAAGCTATGTTTTTTTTGCACGAAACTTGGCTCAAAACACTATTTGGTATATGTTATTGTGTTGAAGTGGTTAGAATTAAAAATCAAAGTCATATGCTTGAAATTACATGTTAAGTTGCGATTTTAAGGGTATTTAACCGTTTTTGGCACTTTTGCACATAAAGTAGCTCAAACTTGGTTTGTTTTGCACGAACTTGGCACACAACACTATTTTGGATATATTATTGTGTTCAAGTGGTTAGAGTTGAAAATCCTAGTCATATGCCGGAAATTACATGTTAAATTGCGATTTTAAGGGTTTTTAAGCATTTTTGGCACTTTTGCGCGTACGGTACCTCAAACATGGTTTGTTTTGCATGAAACTTGGCACACAACACTATTTGGTATATATTATTGTATTGAAGTGGTTAGAATTGAAAATCATAGTCATATGCTAGAAATTACATGTTAAGTTGCGATTTTAAGGGTTTTTAAGCGCTTTTGGCACTTTTGCGCATAAAGTAGCTCAAACTTGGTTCGTTTTGCTTGAAACCATACACACAACACTATTTGGTATATATTATTGTGTTGAAGTGGTTAGAATTGACAATCCTAGTTATATGCTAGAAATTACATGTTAAGTTGCGTTTTTAAGGGTTTTTAAGCGTTTTTGGCAGTTTTGCGCATAAAGTAGTTCAAACTTGGTTTGTTTTTCACAAAACATGGCACACATCACTATTTGGTATATATTATTGTGTTGAACGGGTTAGAATTTAAAATCCTCTTCATATGCTAGAATTTACATGTTAAGTTGCGATTTTGAGAGTTTTTAAGCGTTTTTGACACTTTTGCGCATAATGTAGCTCAAGCTATGTTTTTTTTGCACGAAACTTGGCTCAAAACACTATTTGGTATATGTTATTGTGTTGAAGTGGTTAGAATTAAAAATCAAAGTCATATGCTTGAAATTACATGTTAAGTTACGATTTTCAGGGTTTTTAAGCGTTTTGGCACTTTTGCGCATAAAGTAGCTCAAACTTGGTTTGTTTAGCACGAAACTTGGCACACAACACTATTTGGTATATATTATTGTGTTGAAGTGGTTAGAATTCAAAATCAAATTCATATGCTTGAAATTACATGTTAAGTTGCGATTTTAAGGGTTTTTAAGCGTTTTTGGCACTTTGCGCATAAAGTAGCTCAAACTTGGTTTTTTTTGCACGAACTTGGCACACAACACTATTTTGGATATCTTATTGTGTTCAAGTGGTTAGAATTGAAAATCCTTGTCATATGCTGGAAATTACATGTTAAATTGCGTTTTTAAGGGTTTTTAAGCGTTTTTGGCACTTTTGCGCATATGGTACCTAAAACATGGTTTGTTTTGCATGAAACTTGGCACACAACACTATTTGGTATATATTATTTTATTGAAGTGGTTAGAATTTAAAATCCTCTTCATATGCTAGAATTTACAAGTTAAGTTGCGATTTTGAGAGTTTTTAAGCGTTTTTGACACTTTTGCGCATAATGTAGCTCAAGCTATGTTTTTTTTTGCATGAAACATGGCTCAAAACACTATTTGGTATATGTTATTGTGTTGAAGTGGTTAGAATTCAAAATCAAAGTCATATGCTTGAAATTACATGTTAAGTTGCGATTTTCAGGGTTTTTAAGCGTTTTTGGCACTTTTGCGCATAAAGTAGCTCAAACTTGGTTTGTTTTGCACCAACTTGGCACACAACACTATTTTTGATATATTATTGTGTTCAAGTGGTTAGAATTGAAAATCCTAGTCATATGCTGGAAATTACATGTTAAATTGAGATTTTAAGGGTTTTTAAGCGTTTTTGGCACTTTTGCGCATACGGTACCTAAAACTTGGTTTTTTTTGCACGAAACTTGGCACACAACACTATTTGTTATATATTATTTTATTGAAGTGGTTAGAATTGAAAATCATAGTCATATGCTAGAAATTACATGTTAAGTTGCGATTTTAAGGGTTTTTAAGCGCTTTTGGCACTTTTGCGCATAAAGTAGCTCAAACTTGGTTCGTTTTGCACGAAACCATACACACAACACTATTTGGTATATATTATTGTGTTGAAGTGGTTAGAATTGACAATCCTAGTTATATGCTAGAAATTACATGTTACGTTGCGTTTTTAAGGGTTTTTATGCGTTTTTGGCAGTTTTGCGCATAAAGTAGTTCAAACTTGGTTTGTTTTTCACAAAAATTGGCACACATCACTATTTGGTATATATTATTGTGTTGAACGGGTTAGAATTTAAAATCCTCTTCATATGCTAGAATTTACATGTTAAGTTGCGATTTTGAGAGTTTTTAAGCGTTTTTGACACTTTTGCGCATAATGTAGCTCAAGCTATGTTTTTTTTGCACGAAACTTTGCTCAAAACACTATTTGGTATATGTTATTGTGTTGAAGTGGTTAGAATTCAAAATCAAAGTCATATGCTTGAAATTACATGTTAAGTTACGATTTTCAAGGTTTTTAAGCGTTTTGGCACTTTTGCGCATAAAGTAGCTCAAACTTGGTTTGTTTAGCACGAAACTTGGCACACAACACTATTTGGTATATATTATTGTGTTGAAGTGGTTAGAATTCAAAATCAAATTCATATGCTTGAAATTACATGTTAAGTTGCGATTTTAAGGGTTTTTAAGCATTTTTGGCACTTTGCGCATAAAGTAGCTCAAACTTGGTTTGTTTTGCACGAACTTGGCACACAACACTATTTTGGATATCTTATTGTGTTCAAGTGGTTAGAATTGAAAATCCTTGTCATATGCTGGAAATTACATGTTAAATTGCGTTTTTAAGGGTTTTTAAGCGTTTTTGGCACTTTTGCGCATATGGTACCTAAAACATGGTTTGTTTTGCATGAAACATGGCACACAACACTATTTGGTATATATTATTTTATTGAAGTGGTTAGAATTTAAAATCCTCTTCATATGCTAGAATTTACATGTTAAGTTGCGATTTTGAGAGTTTTTAAGCGTTTTTGACACTTTTGCGCATAATGTAGCTCAAGCTATGTTTTTTTTTGCACGAAACATGGCTCAAAACACTATTTGGTATATGTTATTGTGTTGAAGTGGTTAGAATTCAAAATCAAAGTCATATGCTTGAAATTACATGTTAAGTTGCGATTTTCAGGGTTTTTAAGCGTTTTTGGCACTTTTGCGCATAAAGTAGCTCAAACTTGGTTTTTTTTGCACCAACTTGGCACACAACACTATTTTGGATATATTATTGTGTTCAAGTGGTTAGAATTGAAAATCCTAGTCATATGCTGGAAATTACATGTTAAATTGAGATTTTAAGGGTTTTTAAGCGTTTTTGGCACTTTTGCGCATAAAGTAGCTCAAACTTGGTTTGTTTTGCACCAACTTGGCACACAACACTATTTTGGATATATTATTGTGTTCAAGTGGTTAGAATTGAAAATCCTAGTCATATGCTGGAAATTACATGTTAAATTGAGATTTTAAGGGTTTTTAAGCGTTTTTGGCACTTTTGCGCATAAAGTACCTAAAACTTGGTTTTTTTTGCACGAAACTTGGCACACAACACTATTTGGTATATATTATTTTATTGAAGTGGTTAGAATTGAAAATCATAGTCATATGCTAGAAATTACATGTTAAGTTGCGATTTTAAGGGTTTTTAAGCGCTTTTGGCACTTTTGCGCATAAAGTAGCTCAAACTTGGTTCGTTTTGCACGAAACCATACACACAACACTATTTGGTATATATTATTGTGTTGAAGTGGTTAGAATTGACAATCCTAGTTATATGCTAGAAATTACATGTTAAGTTGCGTTTTTAAGGGTTTTTAAGCGTTTTTGGCAGTTTTGCGCATAAAGTAGTTCAAACTTGGTTTGTTTTTCACAAAACTTGGCACACATCACTATTTGGTATATATTATTGTGTTGAACGGGTTAGAATTTAAAATACTCTTCATATGCTAGAATTTACATGTTAAGTTGCGATTTTGAGAGTTTTTAAGCGTTTTTGACACTTTTGCGCATAATGTAGCTCAAGCTATGTTTTTTTTGCACGAAACATGGCTCAAAACACTATTTGGTATATGTTATTGTGTTGAAGTGGTTAGAATTCAAAATCAAAGTCATATGCTTGAAATTACATGTTAAGTTACGATTTTCAGGGTTTTTAAGCGTTTTGGCACTTTTGCGCATAAAGTAGCTCAAACTTGGTTTGTTTAGCACGAAACTTGGCACACAACACTATTTGGTATATATTATTGTGTTGAAGTGGTTAGAATTCAAAATCAAATTCATATGCTTGAAATTACATGTTAAGTTGCGATTTTAAGGGTTTTTAAGCGTTTTTGGCAGTTTGCGCATAAAGTAGCTCAAACTTGGTTTGTTTTGCACGAACTTGGCACACAACACTATTTTGGATATCTTATTGTGTTCAAGTGGTTAGAATTGAAAATCCTTGTCATATGCTGGAAATTACATGTTAAATTGCGTTTTTAAGGGTTTTTAAGCGTTTTTGGCACTTTTGCGCATATGGTACCTAAAACATGGTTTGTTTTGCATGAAACATGGCACACAACACTATTTGGTATATATTATTTTATTGAAGTGGTTAGAATTTAAAATCCTCTTCATATGCTAGAATTTACATGTTAAGTTGCGATTTTGAGAGTTTTTAAGCGTTTTTGACACTTTTGCGCATAATGTAGCTCAAGCTATGTTTTTTTTTGCACGAAACATGGCTCAAAACACTATTTGGTATATGTTATTGTGTTGAAGTGGTTAGAATTCAAAATCAAAGTCATATGCTTGAAATTACATGTTAAGTTGCGATTTTTAGGGTTTTTAAGCGTTTTTGGCACTTTTGCGCATAAAGTAGCTCAAACTTGGTTTTTTTTGCACCAACTTGGCACACAACACTATTTTGGATATATTATTGTGTTCAAGTGGTTAGAATTGAAAATCCTAGTCATATGCTGGAAATTACATGTTAAATTGAGATTTTAAGGGTTTTTAAGCGTTTTTGGCACTTTTGCGCATAAAGTAGCTCAAACTTGGTTTGTTTTGCACCAACTTGGCACACAACACTATTTTGGATATATTATTGTGTTCAAGTGGTTAGAATTGAAAATCCTAGTCATATGCTGGAAATTACATGTTAAATTGAGATTTTAAGGGTTTTTAAGCGTTTTTGGCACTTTTGCGCATAAAGTACCTAAAACTTGGTTTTTTTTGCACGAAACTTGGCACACAACACTATTTGGTATATATTATTTTATTGAAGTGGTTAGAATTGAAAATCATAGTCATATGCTAGAAATTACATGTTAAGTTGCGATTTTAAGGGTTTTTAAGCGCTTTTGGCACTTTTGCGCATAAAGTAGCTCAAACTTGGTTCGTTTTGCACGAAAGCATACACACAACACTATTTGGTATATATTATTGTGTTGAAGTGGTTAGAATTGACAATCCTAGTTATATGCTAGAAATTACATGTTAAGTTGCGTTTTTAAGGGTTTTTAAGCATTTTTGGCAGTTTTGCGCATAAAGTAGTTCAAACTTGGTTTGTTTTTCACAAAACTTGGCACACATCACTATTTGGTATATATTATTGTGTTGAACGGGTTAGAATTTAAAATCCTCTTCTTATGCTAGAATTTACATGTTAAGTTGCGATTTTGAGAGTTTTTAAGCGTTTTTGACACTTTTGCGCATAATGTAGCTCAAGCTATGTTTTTTTTGCACGAAACTTGGCTCAAAATACTATTTGGTATATGTTATTGTGTTGAAGTGGTTAGAATTCAAAATCAAAGTCATATGCTTGAAATTACATGTTAAGTTACGATTTTCAGGGTTTTTAAGCGTTTTGGCACTTTTGCGCATAAAGTAGCTCAAACTTGGTTTGTTTAGCACGAAACTTGGCACACAACACTATTTGGTATATATTATTGTGTTGAAGTGGTTAGAATTCAAAATCAAATTCATATGCTTGACATTACATGTTAAGTTGCGATATTAAGGGTTTTTAAGCGTTTTTGGCACTTTGCGCATAAAGTAGCTCAAACTTGGTTTGTTTTGCACGAACTTGGCACACAACACTATTTTGGATATCTTATTGTGTTCAAGTGGTTAGAATTGAAAATCCTTGTCATATGCTGGAAATTACATGTTAAATTGCGTTTTTAAGGGTTTTTAAGCGTTTTTGGCACTTTTGCGCATATGGTACCTAAAACATGGTTTGTTTTGCATGAAACATGGCACACAACACTATTTGGTATATATTATTTTATTGAAGTGGTTAGAATTTAAAATCCTCTTCATATGCTAGAATTTACATGTTAAGTTGCGATTTTGAGAGTTTTTAAGCGTTTTTGACACTTTTGCGCATAATGTAGCTCAAGCTATGTTTTTTTTTGCACGAAACATGGCTCAAAACACTATTTGGTATATGTTATTGTGTTGAAGTGGTTAGAATTCAAAATCAAAGTTATATGCTTGAAATTACATGTTAAGTTGCGATTTTCAGGGTTTTTAAGCGTTTTTGGCACTTTTTGCGCATAAAGTAGCTCAAACTTGGTTTGTTTTGCACCAACTTGGCACACAACACTATTTTGGATATATTATTGTGTTACAAGTGGTTAGAATTGAAAATCCTAGTCATATGCTGGAAATTACATGTTAAATTGAGATTTTAAGGGTTTTTTAAGCGTTTTTGGCACTTTTGCGCATACGGTACCTAAAACTTGGTTTTTTTTTGCACGAAACTCTGCACACAACACTATTTGGTATATATTATTTTATTGAAGTGGTTAGAATTGAAAATCATAGTCCTATGCTAGAAATTACATGTTAAGTTGCGATTTTAAGGGTTTTTAAGCGTTTTTGGCACTTTTGCGCATAAAGTAGCTCAAACTTGGTTTGTTTTGCACGAACATTGCATTCAACAATATTTTTGATATATTATTGTGTTCAAGTGGTTAGAATTCAAAATCCTAGTCATATGCTTGAAATTACAAGTTAAATTGCGATTTATGGGTTTTTAAGCGTTTTTGGCACTTTTGCGCATACGGTACCTCAAACTTGGTTTGTTTTGCATGAAACTTGGCACACAACCCTATTTGGTATATATTATTGTATTGAAGTGGTTAGAATTGAAAATCATAGTCATATGCTAGAAATTACATGTTAAGTTGCGATTTTAAGGGTTTTTTAAGCGTTTTTGGCACTTTTGCGCATAATGTAGCTCAAACATGGTTTGTTTTGCACGAACTTGGCACACAACACTATTTTGGATATATTATTGTGTTGAAGTGGTTAGAATTGAAAATCCTAGTCATATGCTGGAAATTACATGTTAAATTGCGATTTTAAGGGTTTTTAAACGTTTTTGGCACTTTTGCGCATACGGCACCTCAAACTTGGTTTGTTTTGCATGAAACTTGGCACACAACACTATTTGGTATATATTATTGTATTGAAGTGGTTAGAATTGAATTTCATAGTCATATGCTAGAAATTACATGTTAAGTTTCGATTTTAAGGGTTTTTAAGCGTTTTTGGCACTTTTGCGCATAAAGCAGCTCAAACTTGGTTCGTTTTGCACGAAAGCATGCACACAACACTATTTGGTATATATTATTGTGTTGAAGTGGTTAGAATTGAAAATCCTAGTTATATGCTAGAAATTACATGTTATATTATTGTTCAAACATGGTTTGTTTTGCACGAAACTTTGCACACATCATTATTTGGTATATATTATTGTGTTGAACGGGTTAGAATTTAAAATCCTTGTCATATGCTAGAATTTACATGTTAAGTTGCGATTTTGAGGGTTTTTAAGCGTTTTTGACACTTTTGCGCATAATGTAGCTCAAGCTATGTTTTTTTTGCACGAAACTTGGCTGAAAACACTATTTGGTATATGTTATTGTGTTGAAGTGGTTAGAATTAAAAATCAAAGTCATATGCTTGAAATTACATGTTAAGTTGCGATTTAAAGGGTTTTTAAGCGTTTTTGGCACTTTTGCGCATAAAGTAGCTCAAACATGGTTTGTTTTGCACGATCTTGGCACATAACAATATTTTTGATATATTATTGTGTTCAAGTGGTTAGAATTGAAAATCCTAGTCATATGCTGGAAATTACATGTTAAATTGCGATTTTAAGAGTTTTTAAGCGTTTTTTGGCACTTTTGCGCATACGGTAGCTCAAACTTGGTTTGTTTTGCATGAAACATGGCACACAACACTATTTGGTATATATTATCTTATTCTAGTGGTTAGATTTGAAAATCACAGTCATATGCTAGAAATTACATGTTAAGTTGCGATTTTAAGGGTTTTTAAGCGTTTTTGGCACTTTTGCGCATACAGTAGCTCAAACTTGGTTTGTTTTGCACCAACTTGGCACACAACACTATTTTGGATATATTATTGTGTTCAAGTGGTTAGAATTCAAAATCATAGTCATATGCTGGAAATTACATGTTAAATTGAGATTTTAAGGGTTTTTAAGCGTTTTTGGCACTTTTGCGCATACGGTACCTAAAACTTGGTTTGTTTAGCACGAAACTTGGCACACAACACTATTTGGTATATATTATTTTATTGAAGTGGTTAGAATTGAAAATCATAGTCATATGCTAGAAATTACATGTTAAGTTGCGATTTTAAGGGTTTTTAAGCGTTTTTGGCACTTTTGCGCATAAAAGTAGCTCAAACTTGGTTTGTTTTGCACGAACTTTGCATTCAACAATATTCTGGATATATTATTGTGTTCAAGTTGTTAGAATTCAAAATCCTAGTCATATGCTTGAAATTACAAGTTAAATTGCGATTTTTTGGGTTTTTAAGCGTTTTTGGCACTTTTGCGCATACGGTACCTCAAACTTGGTTTGTTTTGCATGAAACTTGGCACACAACCCTATTTGGTATATATTATTGTATTGAAGTGGTTAGAATTGAAAATCATAGTCATATGCTAGAAATTACATGTTTAAGTTGCGATTTTAAGGGTTTTTAAGCGTTTTTGGCACTTTTGTGCATAATGTAGCTCAAACATGGTTTGTTTTGCACGAACTTGGCACACAACACTATTTTGGATATATTATTGTGTTGAAGTGGTTAGAATTGAAAATCCTAGTCATATGCTGGTAATTACATGTTAAATTGCAATTTTAAGGGTTTTTAAACGTTTTTGGCACTTTTGCGCATACGGTACCTCAAACTTGGTTTGTTTTGCATGAAACTTGGCACACAACACTATTTGGTATATATTATTGTATTGAAGTGGTTAGAATTGAATTTCATAGTCATATGCTAGAAATTACATGTTAAGTTGCGATTTTAAGGGTTTTTTAAGCGTTTTTGGCACTTTTGCGTATACAGTACCTCAAACTTGGTTTGTTTTGCACGAAACTTGGCACACAACACTATTTGGTATATATTATTGTATTGAAGTGATTAGAATTGTAAATCATAGTCATATGCTAGAAATTACATGTTAAGTTGCGATTTTAAGGGTTTTTAAGCGTTTTTGGCACTTTTGCGCTTAAAGTAGCTCAAACTTAGTTTGTTTTGCACGAAACTTGGCACACAACACTATTTGGTATATATTATTGTGTTGAAGTGGTTCGAATTGAAAATGCTAGTCATATGCTAGAAATTATATGTTAAGTTGCGATTTTAAGGGTTTTTAAGCGTTTTGGCACTTTTGCGCATAAAGTAGCACAAACTTGGTTCGTTTTGTACGAAAGCATGCACACAACACTATTTCGTATATATTATTGTGTTCAAGTGGTTAGAAATGAAAATCCTAGTTATATGCTAGAAATTACATGTTAAGTTGCAATTTTAAGGGTTTTTAAGCGTTTTTGACACTTTTGCGCATAATGTAGCTCAAGCTATGTTTTTTTTGCACGAAACTTGGCTCAAAACACTATTTGGTATATGTTATTGTGTTGAAGTGGTTAGAATTAAAAATCAAAGTCATATGCTTGAAATTACATGTTAAGTTGCGATTTTCAGGGTTTTTAAGCGTTTTTTGCACTTTTGCGCATAAAGTAGCTCAAACTTGGTTTGTTTTGCACCAACTTGGCACACAACACTATTTTGGATATATTATTGTGTTCAAGTGGTTAGAATTGAAAATCCTAGTCATATGCTGGAAATTACATGCTAAATTGCGTTTTTAAGGGTTTTTAAGCGTTTTTGGCACTTTTGCGCATACGGTACCTAAAACTTGGTTTGTTTTGCACGAAACTTGGCACAAAACACTATTTGGTATATATTATTTTATTGAAGTGGTTAGAATTTAAAATCATAGTCATATGCTAGAAATTACATGTTAAGTTGCTATTTTAAGTGTTTTTAAGCGTTTTTGGCACTTTTGCGCATAAAGTAGCTCAAACTTGGTTTGTTTTGCACGAACTTTGCACACAACAATATTTTGGATATATTATTGTGTTCAAGTGGTTAGAATTGAAAATCCTAGTCATATGCTTGAAATTACAAGTTAAATTGCGATTTTATGGGTTTTTAAGCGTTTTTGGCACTTTTGCGCATACGGTACCTCAAACTTGGTTTGTTTTGCATGAAACTTGGAACACAACACTATTTGGTATATATTATTGTATTGAAGTGGTTAGAATTGAAAATCATAGTCATATGCTAGAAATTACATGTTAAGTTGCGATTTTAAGGGTTTTTAAGCGTTTTTGGCACTTTTGCGCTTAAAGTAGCTCAAACTTAGTTTGTTTTGCACGAAACTTGGCAGTCAACACTATTTGGTATATATTATTGTGTTGAAGTGGTTCGAATTGAAAATGCTAGTCATATATAGAAATTATATGTTAAGTTGCGATTTTAAGGGTTTTTAAGCGTTTTTGGCACTTTTGCGCATAAAGTAGCTCAAACTTGGTTCGTTTTGTACGAAAGCATGCACACAACACTATTTCGTATATATTATTGTGTTCAAGTGGTTAGAATTGAAAATCCTATTTATATGCTAGAAATTACATGTTAAGTTGCGATTTTAAGGGTTTTTAAGCGTTTTTGGCACTCTTGCGCATAAAGTAGTTCAAACTTGGTTTGTTTTGCACCCAACTTGGCACACAACACTATTTTGGATATATTATTGTGTTCAAGTGGTTAGAATTGAAAATCCTAGTCATATGCTGGAAATTACATGCTAAATTGCGTTTTTAAGGGTTTTTAAGCGTTTTTGGCACTTTTGCGCATACGGTACCTAAAACTTGGTTTGTTTTGCACGAAACTTGGCACCAAAACACTATTTGGTATATATTATTTTATTGAAGTGGTTAGAATTTAAAATCATAGTCATATGCTAGAAATTACATGTTAAGTTGCTATTTTAAGTGTTTTTAAGCGTTTTTGGCACTTTTGCGCATAAAGTAGCTCAAACTTGGTTTGTTTTGCACGAACTTTGCACACAACAATATTTTGGATATATTATTGTGTTCAAGTGGTTAGAATTTAAAATCCTAGTCATATGCTTGAAATTACAAGTTAAATTGCGATTTTATGGGTTTTTAAGCGTTTTTGGCACTTTTGCGCATACGGTACCTCAAACTTGGTTTGTTTTGCATGAAACTTGGCACACAACACTATTTGGTATATATTATTGTATTGAAGTGGTTAGAATTGAAAATCATAGTCATATGCTAGAAATTACATGTTAAGTTGCGATTTTAAGGGTTTTTAAGCGTTTTTGGCACTTTTGCGCTTTAAAGTAGCTCAAACTTAGTTTGTTTTCCACGAAACTTGGCACACAACACTATTTGGTATATATTATTGTGTTGAAGTGGTTCGAATTGAAAATGCTAGTCATATATAGAAATTATATGTTAAGTTGCGATTTTAAGGGTTTTAAAGCATTTTTGGCACTTTTGCGCATAAAGTAGCTCAAACTTGGTTCGTTTTGTACGAAAGCATGCACACAAAACTATTTCGTATATATTATTGTGTTCAAGTGGTTAGAATTGAAAATCCTATTTATATGCTAGAAATTACATGTTAAGTTGCGATTTTAAGGGTTTTTAAGCGTTTTTGGCACTTTTGCGCATAAAGTAGTTCAAACTTGGTTTGTTTTGCACG